>NC_064306.1:600000-900000 GCF_023373825.1 Bactrocera dorsalis
TCGAGAGCGAAACAATCGCCTCAAGTAGCCGAGAAATGGGGCTAATTGTTACGTTTCTAGATGTGGCACAATGTGCACTTAGATGTCACACATCGTCCAACACATAAACACCTACACATACATATGTATATGCAACACTTTATTAGCCGTATGAGTAAGCTGAGCGCATTGTTGCAGTGTGGCGAGTTTTGTGATTATGAACGCTCCAATTAATTCACACTTGCATCTTAATTTTCACTTCAAGATCACAACAACAACAGCAATGCGCAACCAAAACAGCATACAAAAGTGGACAATGTTATGTGTGGCTTGTTGTTGTTAGTGGCAAACAAAAGTGGCGCACACAATTAACAGGCACTTAAGTGCAACAAAAAACGTCAGAATGAAAATGCCTGCTTATGTGTGGCAACAACAACAACAATGCCTGCTGTTTACACTATTACATTGTTGTGGTCGCGCTGGCGG
Organism: Bactrocera dorsalis; assembly: GCF_023373825.1. NCBI lineage: Eukaryota > Metazoa > Arthropoda > Insecta > Diptera > Tephritidae > Bactrocera > Bactrocera dorsalis. The sequence continues at coordinate 600,466 of NC_064306.1, forward strand.
CCATTTGTGCATGGTTGTTGCGGCATTCAAGTGCTGCTGGCTGCTTTTAAGGGCAGCCGAACTTCGTTTGTAAACAAAAACTGTGGCACTCCAAAAGCCGTTTGTTGCAATTAAATTACGACAATCGCTTGATGCTCATATTCTGATTTGCTGCCTACACGCTTGCGCCCTTCAGCAGCGCCTTGCCGCCGCCGTTGGCTGCCAGCAAAAGTAGTTTGAAAAGTCACATGCAGCCGCGCGCTGTGGCACTTTGATTGCGCGCGCATAAACAATAGAAAATGGGAAAGAAAGCTGTGCAACACAGTGCCAGCGAAACGAGCAACAGCAAAAATAATAAACTACAAACTATTGAATTTCGGCAATCAAATCGTTGGTCTGCTGCCTGTTGCGCGCTGCCGCTGTGGCATTTAATGCATTTTTTGCTGTTTGCGGCATTCACCACAATCGAACGGTTATTTGCGGTTAATGAGTTCGCCTCAGCTGCAACTGAACTGTGGCACTGCGGAAGAGTCAGCTCTGACAGAGTTGTCATAAGCATTTGCTGTCTGCTTGTTTGTGTGTTTGAGCAGGCTTGAATGGCAAAGGCGCGAGCGGAGTGTGAGAGCAGCGGAATATGCTAATGAAAAGAGTTTTATGCATTAAAATCAAATCTTTTTAATAAAAATTCTCAATATTGTTATATGCGGTATGTGCAACATAACGGCTAAATTGGTTTCATTGCGTCTTTTAAATGAATTTATTGCTTCACGTGCAAAATATGAATCTTTCGCGCTCATTAATCTCACTTAAAGAGTTTTTGTGCAACAAATTCATCGATTTGCAAAGCACTCGAATATAATGCAACAAAATCGAATTTTCTATTTATTATTTATTTGCTGTTATTATGTATTTATTTTGCGCAAATTATGCCATTGTGTGCTCTTGCCTGGCAACAACCTTGGCATTTTGCGGTCAATTACAATGGTGACATGTTGCAACTATTAATTGCGCGGCATGGTTGTGCGCGTACGTGCAACAAGTGCAACACTCAGCCAAAGTAATTAATAATCATTAATATCGATGAGCGTTGTTTTTGGTTTTTGCTTTTGTTGTTATTTTTATTTTTTGAACGTGCGATGCATGCAACAGTTGTGCACGCGGTAATTAAAAACGAAAATATTCTCAATGTGTAATAAATGAAAAATGCACAAAAAGAAATTAAATTAAAAGGGATAAATAAATAAAATGTTGCGAGGTCTATTTAATTAAAAAAATGTTAATTGGAGGACCATAAAAAAAAGCTTTGAAATGAACAAAAAATAAAACAAAAACAGCAACAATTTGATGTTGATTTAAGGCAACAAAAAATTATTAATTACAGAAGAATTTAAAAAATTATTCAACATTATTAGAAAAAAAATAAAAAATTAAGAGAAATCGAGGAAAAAAATTAAAAAATAATAATTTGAAATTATTAGAAATTAAGATAATTAAAAAAATTATAATAATTTATTCATTAAAATTAAAAATTAATTCAAATTTATTAGAAATAAAATATAAAAAAATTAAGATATGGAAAAAAAAATTAAAAACGCATTAATTAAAAATAATAATAATTTAGAATTGTTCGAAATTAAGAGAATTAAAAAATTATAACAATAAATTCATGAAAAGTAAAAAAACGACTTAAAAATTATTAGAAATAAACTATAAGAAAATTAAGAGAAATCGAGAAAAAAAAATTAAAAAAAAAATAATAAAAAAAATAATAATTTTAAATTGTTAAAAATTAAGAGCATTAAAAAATTATAACAATAAATTCATTAAAATTAAAAAAAAATAATAATTTAGGTTTTTTAGAAATAAAATGTAAAAAAATTAGGAGAAACGAAAAAAAAATTATTTAAAAAAATTAATTAAAAAAATTAATTTAAATTGTTAGAAATGAAAAATAATGCTAAGAGAAATAAACAAAAACCATAAAAATACTAAAAAGTGCATATAAAACCAAAAAATTAATTTCAATTAAAAGAAAAAATTAATTAAATTGAAAAAGTCATTCAAACTGATTAGAAATAAGATATAAAAAATTACGAGAGTTCAAAAAAAGTATTATAAATATGGGGGACAAACGTTTGTGCATTGAAAATTAAAGCACAATTATCCAGATTTAGAGTAACGCACTGTTGCACAGACTGTTGCAGCGCCACAAATAGCAGCTACAGCGGCGCTTGATTGAAATTTATTGCAGCAATCACGTACTTATGTTGCAACAAACACGCCAACAACAAATGCAGCCACAACAAATAAAAAATATTGTGCAATTAAAGCGCTTGTTTTGTTGCAAACGCTGATTGGAGGAGGCATGTTGCAGTTGCAACCACAGTTACTGGCGCCGCATCAATTTTATTCAAGGTTGATGGCACTTATCAATTGATTTAGACAGATTGGAAACTTAACTGCTTAAACAAACATTGGACTAGGCAAAATGGCACGCGTGCGGGCGTATATACTTACCATAAGAAGAGTAACCGCGTGCGGCACTTGTGGGCAGCGCGTCGAACAGCGCCGCTAGCAACAGCGGTAGCAACAGCAAACGCAGTGGCAAGCGGCGCCGTCGTGGACGCGTTGAGTGCAATCTAGTGGGCGCGCACGCAGAGGGCGTGGCCATGCTGTTGCAAGAACCGCTGCTGGTGGGTTTGGTGTGGTTGTTTTTGGGGTTTGGCCACCCCATTTTCGACTACTGGCGGTCGCACTGCTTACGAAGCGACGGCGTGTGTGTGGTGTGGCACTTAACTATGGCAGTATAACACGTAGTTGTTGTTGGTTTTGTTGTAGTTTTGGTTATTTTAAACACTTCAATTTTGTGGCACGATCAAAACGCGAGCGCTAAATGCCACAACATTAATGACAATGGCAGCATATAAATGTGTGCGATGCTACAGGCAAAAAGGGAGAGAGAAAGAGCGTATTAGGGACGGAGCGCGCGCGAGTCCGGCGTAGGGCGCTTTACTTGCAAATCGGTGACATTGTAAATTTATTTTTTGCTCATAACTAATTGCGAGAAAATGCAGAAATTCACGCGGTTGCACTCAAGTTTAGCTTTTAATGTGTTGCATGCTTCATTATCCCGACAGGATGCTGAAGCAAGGACACGCGCTTTTTGGTATTTACTAAAATGTTAATTTCTTTTTCTGGGTTGTCCGGTTTGTGGGCGTGATGGTCATAAAAATGCACAGCGTGCGGTCGGTGTTGCTGATTTTGCTTTGAACACATTTTATGCCACGGATGTGGCAAAGTGGTGAGTGGCAATGAATGCGGAATCAGTTGACGGTGTCTTAAGTGCTTGAAAAGGCGAGAAATCGCTGCGAGGACAACGCCGCTCTGCATGCTGTGAGCACATATCACCGGATGTGTTGTTGTCACACATACACATTTGTGGCAAATTCAATGCTTCCGTTGCGGGTGTGACCTTTGACTCGTTTCCGCTATCCATTGCTGTCAACGAGTTGGTCAAATTAAGGATACAACGCACACACACACAGACAGACAAATATACAAATAAATAAATTTTCTTCTCCCCGAACGCAGCGCACTGATTTTAATTTGCGCAAAATTTTTATTACGTTTGTGGGCGTCCTACCGCAGCAGTCGCCCATCGCTATTCAGTCAGTTAGTCATTCACTCAAGCTCTCACTCGCTCTTTTGTTGCATTCAATTGCTCATTTGTTTTACACTACAACAGCAACAACCAGCCAGCATTTTGCGTCATTTGCGGTTGCAACAGCGAAAACGCGCGTCTCCAGCGTCTCGCAGGTTGTCGCGCACATACAAATATATAAAAGTATGTGTGTGTGTATGTGTGGCAAGTAACGCAGAGTTGTATGTGGCTTGCCCCTTTGAGCATATTAACAACTCTAATGTGTTTTCTGTTGTCATTTGTTGCCTCCTGCTGGCTGCTCGTCTGCTTTTCACTCAGCTGCCTGCCCTCCCCCTCATCATCCCCATGCGTTTCTTTCACTTTTCCCATTATGCTATTATTGTTGTTGTGCTGAGTGCTCGTCAGGCGTTTTATTGCGACATTTGCAACACTCATTTACATGACAATATTTTTTAAAGATCGCGACGGCATTCGGTGCCGCGACAATAATCACAACAACAACAACAATAGTGCAGCGAAAACATACAGGCGCGTGCACATTGTTGTCATTTTCATATTCAGATGCAAATTTTGCAGAGAAAAAAATTATGCCGAAGGCGCGACGCACTTGTGGGAATATTCTGATTTCGCTTATTTTTTAATTGTTGTTATTGCTGTTTTTTCGCCGTTACTTTTGATGTGCATGATAACTCGAGCACAAGTCAAAAGCAGATAATTATCGGAAAATTGAAAGTGAAAAGAAAGGCTAAATGAGCGGAATAAGAAGACACAGCACAATTATGACCTGGTGGTCCTGCTTTCAAATAAAAACGGAATTTTCTCAATTTTAAAATTTTCTGAATTGGGAAATATTGAAACTTAAGCCAAGCACGAATTTTAATTCTCAATTTTTCTTTAATTTTCAAAACTTAAATTTATTTATTTATCGAAAGACTCAAAATAATTAATTAATTAAATATTTATTAATGAAACATAAATTAAATTAATTATTTAATTTTCAAATTAAATGAAATTAATAAAATTTAAATTAATTAAATTGTAAAAAACTCAAAATTTATAATTAGTAAAATTAATTTAATTAATATTCAAATAAAACAAATTTAAAAAATTATTTAATTTATAAAATGAGTCAAAATTATTAATTAATTAATTTAATTTAATTTTTTTAATTGTTATTAAAAACTGAAATTTATTTATTTATGTACTGTTCAAAAATTATTAATTATTTAGATTAATTTCATTAATATTTGAAATGAAAAAATTATATAATAATTAATTTATCAAATGATCAAAACATTAATTAATAAATGTCACTTAAATAAAATTCAAATGGAAAATTCGAAAATTTTAATTCAATTATTTATCAAATGACTTTAATTAAATTAATTTAATTAAAATAGTTTTTTGCAAACTTTTAAAAATGTTTGAATATTATTGTAATTTCTGGCAATTTCCACGAATTAGACCCCCACGCTTATCGCCCAAAAAGTTCGACTAATGTTATTTGTAAAAACGCCATCATTGTGTTTTCTACCACAAAGTTGCAAGAGTGAACGCGCAGCGCTTTGTGCTTGCAACATGTATTGCATAAGCCAACGGTACTTGCCTCAATAGCGTTTTATAACACTAAACTGTGCTTTAGACTAGCTTTAGTGGCGCGTCATTAATTTTAATGAATAACTTGTTAGCATTAACAGACGATAAGTGAATGAAAATAAGAAATTAAGTAAAAAATCTAGTCAACCCAGCAGGTTGCAACCTATAAAAGCAACAAAAAGCGCCAGCAACTGCAACATGCTCATTAAGATGCATGCAACAGCAAAGTGTTTACAGAGAATTACAGAAAACTGTGCGCCGCGCCTAAAAGCACACTTCCCCAAATGCAGACAAGTCAAAAAATTCTAAAGAACTGCGCCTCAATGCGTATGTGTGTGCGTGTTAAAAAATGTGTTTTTCCTTTCAATATTCAAAAGCCGCCTTGCAACACGCGCATTTCGCTATTGGCGCAAATAAATTATGCGTAAGTTGTAGCAAACACTCAGAAGCAGTCGGGGTTCAGCTGGTCCCCAACATGCGACGTGCATGTGTATGTGTGTGCGGTGAATAATGCATTACTTTGTAGCAGTTTGTGGCATTTTTCTCTGTTTGATTTTTAAAGAGTAATTGGAATTTTAGTTTCAATTAAAAATGCAGGCATTTTGCCAACTACAAACGACTACAAGTACAACAACAACGCACGCGCCAACCAGCTGGTGAAACGACTGTTTCTTTAGTTTATATTAAATAGCGATAAAAAAAGAAAACAAAATAAGAAAAAAGGCAATTTGAACAGCTGCGACATCTGGCGGTCGCTTTGTTTTTGTTTCAGAAGCACATCAATTGCTGTCAAAGCAGTTGAGTACGCTTGGTGCAAAAAAAGCGCTGCATTCAGAGTCTAAACGTCGCTATTTAAGTCTAACTTCTTTACAAAACGATCAGTGAGGTGAGATTAAAAGCATTCTAATGAGTGTTGCTTGTGGCATGAAGCGAAAACACGAGACTTTGGCAAAAATATTAGGTCAACACATGCTCGATGTAGTGACAATAATGCAACAACAGTTTTGCCGTATGACTGTAGCAATCCGTCACATATGGGCTTTATCAGAACTTTTTTAGACCGAATTAGACTTAGCATATGTCATAAATAAGAAAGCTTGATTGGAAAATTTTTAATAATTAAAATTAATGTAATATATTCAGTTAAAAAATTACACATTAATTAAGTAATGAAATTACTCAAAATTATAAAATAATTTAATTATCATTTAAATATATTTCTTTTATTTTAAATTAATATATTTATCGAATGGCGCAAAATTTGTGATAATTAAATTAATAAAAAAATTAAATTAATTAATATTAAAATTAACCAAAATTAAAAAAATTAAATTAATTTATTTATCGAATGACTCAAAATTAATTTCATTAAAATTGAAATGAAAAAAAATTAAATAATTTATTTAATTAAAAAAAAGTTAAGTTAATTTATTTAACGAATAACTGAAAATATTTGATAATTAAAATTAATGTCACTAAAATTCAATGAAAAAAATTAAAAATTTTAAATAATTTGTTTATGGAATGACTAAAAATTATTAATTAATTTAGTTAATTTAGTTAATATTCAAAGAAAGTTTAACTAAATTTATTTAGCGAATGACAATTCATTAATAAAAAATAAGTAATTACACATTAATTCATGATTTAAAATTATAAATTAATTTTATTATTATTCAAATATTTTTTTAATTTGAAATTAATTTATTTATTCAATGACGCAAAATTTGTGATAATTAAAATTAATTTAATTAATACTCAAATAAATTTTTTTTTTTAAAATTAAAATAATTAATTTATCGAATGACTAAGAATTATTAATTATTAAAATTAATTTTGTTAAAAATCAAATTCAACAAATTTTAAAAAATTAGTTGAAATTAATTGAAATTAATTTTTTGACAATTTTCACGAACTATACTCCTTGCTGTGTCACAAAAATATCGACTCATGTGACTAGTAAAAAAAAACTTCAAAGCTCTGAGTACTTCAAAGTAAGATCAAATACCTTCCCTATGCCATACAGGCCCGTTTGTACCACTTGCTTGAGATGCTGCAACGCTTCAAGCGTATAATTGCCGTTTCTGTGTTATTGTATTTGCAAAATATTTTAAGTAGTTTTAAGAATATTGCAATTTTCAATGCTTAAGTGGCAGCACTTGGTCGCCACGTATGCTGACACATGCTGCCGCTTGCCATTTGTATTTGCCTAAACTTTGCCAAAAAATTTCGCATTCGCCAACACATATTTCTTTGTTGAATATTATGCAATAACGGTATTTATTATTAGCGCTCAGCATATGATGTCATATACTTGGCAGCAATTATCGGCGTTGAAAGTAAAAGGCAATGAAATTTGGTCAAGAGCGTTGCTAATTGCAAGAAAATATTGTATGTATGTATGTATTGGTGGAAAATTGAGTTTTGAAAATATTTTCCAACTAATTTTACATAATTAATTGTAAGTAAAATGTTGCCTGAGCATTAGAAATGAGATTTTTTAGACTTTAAATGCATAGCACGCGCCTTCCGCTCATCTCTGCCCGCAATTCGGTATCTAGTTAGGCTTGTGTGTGCTTCTGCCTGCGCTTTTGTTGAAAAAATCGCTGGCTTTGTCAAGTTCAAGTGCAATTGTGGCATAAATTTAAATAAATAAATTACAACTCAATTAAATTTGCCATGCCGGTGGCTTGCCGCACCACTGCTGGCGAAATAACAGCCAGCGCAGCGCGTCTAAGTATTTGCATATGTAAGTACATAGAAACCGAATACCCAAACAAATATGTGGCTGCATAAGCAGATTTTTACCCGCAATTTAATGCACAGCCGTGTGCAAGTGTGCGTGTGCGCCCGTGCATTGCCGAAAACAGCGCAGTAGTCATTTTACAGCGCTTACGTAGCCCATCCGCTCGCCAAGCCGCCAAGCCGCCTGTGTGCATATGTGCACCGCATAGAACATGTGATCGAATCGGGCAGCTAAAGCAGGTATTTCGGTTTATGGGTGCACCTGTGGCGGTGCATGGTTACACAGCCGGCCGGCGATGCAACACCCACACTGGCAGTGCGCACTCGAGCGAATGCTGGCCGTTTTATTGAGCGTTGGATGACGTTACCCTTGTAAAATTCGGGCTTTATTGCAGTATTTGCTTTAATTATCTCACTGTTGTTATTGTTTTTGTTCAGAGTAGATTTTGTAAAGCAAGCAAATAGCGCATAGATACATATATGTATGCATGTACGGATGTTTTTCTGATTGTTTTGTAAAGAGCGCGCAAGTTCGCCAAATTCGGCTGAGAGAAAAAATGAGGAAGCCGGTAAAATTTCTGTTTTTTTTTTTGTTCAAAACCTTTTCAGCGCTGAGTGCTCGTAATTTCACTGACTTTTTCCTCATTTTACAACGCGACTTTTGCGCTTACCATACACGCTGAGGGCTGAGAAACTCCAATTTCAGCGCGCTGCTTCGTTGAAAAGTATTAGCCGAGCGACAACAGCTGCGCCCAAGAAGTGCTGCAGTCAGCAGTTTATGTCCGTCTAAGACAAACTGAAGCGTACAAAATGAGGAAGAGCGTGAGAGAATAAATATGCAACACTTCTGTGTAAATAAAATGCAGAAAAACATAAGCGCGTCCACAGACAGAGTCCAAAGTTCGTTCCCGCGACAGTCAGGTCTACATAACCGGAACGGACCCGGGTTTTTATCCGGCCTAGGACTGTCGCACTGACAGCTTTCCTACAAATTACTACAGGAATATTTTCTGCCGCTACAAGAACAACAACAAAAGACTCTTAGGCGCTGAAATTCTTCTACAAAATTGCTTGGTTGGCATTTCTGTCATTATGCCACACCCACGATATGCTAATACATGTTGGTTAAATATTTCTCACGAATGGGAAAAAAATCGCTGAAGAATTGCGGAAATTTGCGCGAATTATTGCCGATAATCGGCAGCAAATTGCGGCATTTTTCGTGCAACATATGCAAATGCTTGTTGAAAGTTCGCTGAAATTGCGACAAACAAGCGGCATTTAATCATGTTTGTTTGTGTGTGTGTGTGAAGACGACTCAATCAGCTGCTGCCGCGTGCAAACAAGCAGGCATTATTGCCGCACGATCGTTGATTTCGTCATGCAACAACAGCAATAACCAAGCACCGCGAGTAGGAAAAGTGGGCGCAGCAGCGTCAAATCGCGCTTGTTCGCCTTCTTGCCACATCGTTTAATGTGCTTTGACAGTCGCGTAGTTTGCCTGCCACATTTACATTGCATTACGTTGTTGCATGCCGTCACTTCATAGCAAACGCTGCATACAAGAGCGCTATAAGCACACACATACACACACACGAGCACAGTGTCAAGATCACTTTGTTGCCCCATTAGATATTTTTGGCCGCTCAGCATGAATTTTTATCGCTTTTGGCAGCATATTACAGCGCATGCAACAAATGGCTGGCGTTGCTGTCACCAGCGCACCGCCGCATGATCGCGTACGCGGCGGCGGCGTTATTTATTGTGTAGCATGCAACAATGTGCGGCGCTCACTAGCCTATGTTTGATGTCTAATTTTATATGTTTTGAAGCAAATTTCCAGCTACCAAATTTGTTTTCCCTCCGTCATTTTCAAATGCTCTTTCTTTTCGGCGCTTTTCAGTAATTTTACTGCAGCGGCGGCGCAAGTGTAGGTGCAACACGCTTGCTGCTGGCTCGTAGGCGGTTAAGGGGCGGCATAATTCGATTTCTTACCGACAGTGATTAATAGTATTTGATTAATGACGAGGTAAATGGGTGATTAACCCGCGCTGTTGTTGGAAAAATAGTTTTGCTGGAGGAGTATTTTAAATTTATTGGAAAAGGCGGCGAACTAAATTCTGAAAAGTTGGAAATTTTTGGAATTTCGAAAACACCTGCATTTCTTTTTCCATTTGAGCCAAAAAATTAGTTTCTGGACACGTTTCAATGGCTGTGTATTTCTCGAACGGTTGTGCTATAAAAGACTAAATTCTTTCAGGTGCACTTTGAAATAACAATAATAATACGAGGGGCGATCCTGCAACTAATTCGACTGCAGTACTCAGACGAAAATGAAAATAATTATGGGGAACATTTGTTCAAAAAATAATTGCTAATAAATATGTTTCTGATATTCAAATACATCCACAGTTATATTGATTTTTGGGAAAAAAGTCAGAGAAATATTAATAATAAATATTCAATAAATTATTAATAAACATTAAACAACTAAATTAAAAAAGCTTTTCTCTACAGTTTCACTGATTTTTTTGTTTCTTCAACTAACAATAAAAAAAACGTTAACTTGGGCGGCACCGAAGCCATAATCCGCTTCATAAATAGCGAAGTAACTTGATTTTCATCCTACAGTTTGTATGACAGCTATATGATAAAGTTGTCCAATCTTGAAAATTTTTTTAGATATTATAGCGTTATTTTAGGGAAAAATCTACACCAAATTTCGCAAAGAAGTCTCGTCAAATGAAAAAGTTTTTCTTATAAGCACTTGATACCGATCGTACAGTTTGTATGACAACTATATGCTATAGTGATTCGATCTAACCAACTTCCTTAGAAATTGCACCATTGCATAAGACAATAATCTCTGCAAAGTTTCGTGACAATATCTTGTTAAATGAAAAAGTTTTTCAAACAAGCACTTTATTTTTTTCGTTCAGGTTTTATGAGAGCTATACACGGTAAAGATCCATTTAATAGAGCTTTCACTGTATTTTTTTATTTATGAATGGTTTTTACTATCCTGTCTTCTAAGTGGGTTCGAACTGGACACGGTGTGCTAAATTTTACTAAAATCGGTTTAGTAATTTAGGAGTCCATCCCGGACAAACAACGTCACACCTAATTTTTATATACAAAGATATATACTTTCTGGCTCTCTGGCGTTTTCTTTCGGGTATTACAAGCTCTGTTCAGGGTATAATAAATCAAATACAAAAATTTGTAAAATCTTATTTTTGATACAAAGAAATTAATTTCATCTATAATTAACCGGACAATAAGTTTTGAAAACGCAAATGTTTAGAAATTTGATCGTCATTAGGAATTGCTAATTTCAAAAGACATGCATAACATGCCACAGGAACAGAATTTCAGTCATAAATTACATTTTCTTGGCAATAAATCAAGTAATGGTTGCACTTCATAAATTTTCCAAAATATTTGGTGCATACAAACTCAGTGCAACGCATGGCAGCCACATTTTGTACGTTTGGACTTCTGATATAAGTACCTGGTTCATATTGAGAGGGGCAAACGGAAATAAAGTTTATATAAAAAATACAACAAAACTATATAAAAGTCCCAGCCAAAAAGTCGCGGTGTGGAGAAATTTTGAAAACAAATTATGGAATACCGAAAATAAAACAACGTCAGCGCGCTACATGTGCCACATATGTATATGAAATGGGGGAGGGCGTCACAGCTGCAGTGCCTTATTTATGCAACGCAAATAAACATAATTCTTGCTCGCACACACATACACACATACCATACAAGTAAAAATGGAAATCATTTTCTTTTTCTTTGCATGAAATAAAAGTGCTTGCAACACGGTGTGCTTTACGAGCAAGTGTGAATTCGGACGCCACAAACTCTTCAGCGCATCTCTGTCATTTGCGCATTCGATTTTGATTAGGTGTTCGATTGGTGTTCAGCGTTCAATTGTGGCGCAATAAATTCGGTTTTGTGGCACCCTTTTTACGGCTGCACTATTAGCGCACACAGTTGAAGTTGCCACTTTATGATTTTAGCGTCAAAGCGCTAAACTGTGAAGTGATCGCGCCGTTGATGGACCGATGGTAGCTGAGTTCATTTCCAACAATTTCGCTGCGAGAATATACTTGTGTGCGTGTGTTGGTGTGACAATTGGAATTGCTCGAAAATGTTTCTTAAAATGTGGCAAATGTGTTTGCTTTTCAATTCCTCAATAATGGATGGATTAATAGCTGAATTTGTAGCGTTTAGTTGGAGACAGTGAAGGAAAATATATCATTAAGTGAGACAAATGATTGCGTTTCTGAAGATGTAGAAGAGTATTTATGAGCGAAGCGTGTTAAGTTTATAGAAATTCCAGGTACTAAAATTAATGGCCAGAATTCCTACGCCAATCAAAGGACAGTGAAATTTACACAAAATTTTATGCTTTATCTAAGAAAGAAAATACGCTTAAATAATGCGAGAATTCTGCAACTTTTCTGTAACTAACTTTACTTGAAAATAAAAAATTGAGTTTTAATAAATTTGAAAAAAAAGCTTTTAACTTTATAAAAAAATTATTGCACAATAAAATTGGAAAGCGAAAAAAAATTTTGCAAGAGAAAATCCAAAATTGAATTTTAATAAATTTGAAAAAAAGCTTTTAACTTCATTAAAAAAATATTGAAGCATAGTTTGCACAATAAAAATTGAAAGCGAAAAAAATGTCCAATAGAAAATCTAAAATTTAATTTTAATAATAAAAAAAAAGCTTTTAACTTCATTAAAAAATATTGAAGCATAGTTTGCACAATAAAAAATGAAAGCGAAAAAAAATTTACAAGGAAAAATCTGAAATTGAATTTTAATAAATTTGAAAAAGGCTTTTAATAAAAAAAATATTGAAGCATAGTTTGCGCAATAAAAATTGAAAGCTAAAAAATTTGCCAGAGAAAATCCAAAATTGAATTTTATTCAATTTGAAGAAAAGCTTCTTCGTTGAAAAAATATTTTTTTTTTAAGATAGAACAGGTCTTTAAGGAGTATTCTCGTCTAGAATTAAAAACCAAAAAGTAATTTTTTGGACTTTTTATATTGTTAAAGCTTAACTATTCAAAAATTTGTTTACCAGAGGACTTTTCAAAATTCAAATTACCATATTTTCGGAGATATATGCAGGTAAGCTAAACATCCAAAGCTTTACGACTGGAACTAACGAAACTTTCTCAAAACGAAAATATCGCCTTCTTTGCAACACTATCAAAATTGCTTGAAATTCAAGACTCTAGAGTAGCTTTCTTTGAAACAGCTAGCTCAAAGCCTTAAAAATTATTTTTATAAACCTCAAACAAGCAAATATTCACACATACATTTTTAGAAATAAATAGTGTTGAAAATTCAGCCGTAAAGTCTAAATGGTGCCACAGATAGTCCAAATCGCAGAGGACATTGAAATTAATATTGTTCACAGCACACAAATTAGCAAAAGGACTTAAAATTGAGGTCGATTTACAAATTACCGGCATTTAAGTCAACTACCCGCCCACACACTGCCACGCCCCCACGCATAAATTGTTAAAATTGTATTTTATTTTTAAACTGTCGCTCCTGCCACACACACTCTTTCGCCTGTATATATGCACGATGAAGCACACAAACTCTTGCAAGCGTTGCACATGTCCACTTGCAACACTTGAGTGCAACAACGCTGTCACGGCAGCAAGAGACGTTAAATTCAAATTCGCATTTTCTCGCATTTAAGGACAATGCAACGGTTTCATTTATTATTTCTCATGGCGTTGCAAGCAATTTGATTGAGTAAAAGTGCTTTTAATGTTCTCTTGGGCAATCACAAAAGACGTTTCACTCGCTTCCAAGTCCTTTGCTGCGGTCCAGCAGCAATTCGCCTGTCATTTACTGAGTGCCACTGAAAAACGTTTTGAATTGTTTTTGCATTATCTGCCACATGAATTTGTTTTTAGGTCCGCATCCTTTCAAATGCTTTAAAAATTAAATATAAGCGAACACTACCGTTGCACACCGTCGGTTATTTCCGTTATCTGCGCTTTTAAACTTTTTTTATTTTTTCTAGTTCGTTAATATTTCTGGTTGATTTTTTGAAACACCCGCGTCAACCACTCTATAGAGTTTCCTTTGCCTTTATAGTCAAAGTAGTCAGAATAGCCGACACCAAGTGTTTTCAGCGCACAAAGCTTTCGCACGAGCTCACGTCTGCAGTTGGACTGAAGCATTTGAAATTTCCACTTCGCTACGAGGCGTTCGTGTTGAGCCGGAAAAGCCAACGCTGTGCAACGACGGCGGTGCCAGCGCCCACCGCGCAGCAAGCCGAACAAAATCGTGGCACACACGGCACCACATGCGGCAATGACACGCGTAACGACGCGTCACACTAGAGCGCGCCGGCAGCGGCCCAAGCACTCGTGTTGAGCCGAAGCGCACTAGTGTTGACAGCCGAGGCCAGCGCTGTACAAATGTTTGCTAATGTTTGGCAGTCGCGTGCGCGCTGTTGGTTGCTAGCTGCGGCGCCTGCAGCGCTGACCTTTACAGCGACTTAACAGCCACGACAACAGCGCTGTTAAGTTGGCGCGCCTGCCACGGCGGAAGTGCTTGCAGTGTTGCCGGCTGAAGGCCGAGCGCCAACTGCGCGCTGACTGCGACGCCCCATGTGGCGCGGTGTAAACAAAACAAACGCCATTTGGCGCAAAGTCGCCAGCACGTGCTGCATGCCACACAGGTGTACAGCGGTGCATATGGCGAGCAATTTGTGCGCGCAAAACAACTGTTGCATGAACGCGTGAACGTTGGCAAAACCTATGCGTATATGTAACTGAAAAAATATATTTGTTGCAAAAAGAAAATACTTGCAACATGGAAAATGTTGCTGCTGTACAACTCTGCGGTGGCAGCTTGTAATAACACACAAATTTATTGCGCGTAAATCGCGCGGATTCCGAGCATGAAATGCATTAAGTGCAAGCATAGCGCCAAATGAGCGCCCAGTGTTGGAAAACGAAGAAATTGTGTGCTTTTTTAATTTCCCACTTTAATGCCACAGAAAAAGGCAACAACTAATGCAAACAACGAAAGCACGCAAAATCAATTAGAATTCGCCATAATGCAGTAATAAATTTGCATTTATTGTTGCAAGTGGCAAGTACTTTTTGCCACTTCATAGCATTTCGTGCAGATAATTTCACTTCGCGTTAAAAAAGCGAGAGCTGGAATTTCGCAAATATATCCATTTCGGATTTGTGCACTTGCCACAAAATTTATTACATATGTTGCACATTTACATTCACCGCGCAAATGTGTGCTTTTTGCAAATACACACACACCCTCAACGCGTAACGAATGTGTATATGTGTGTGTGTGGGCGTTTTTGCGTTTTGTGTGTGTCAATTTGTCCGCTGGGAGTGTTTGGCTTTTGCTCGCAAAAAGGTGGCAAGATGATTTCGTGTCTAGCGAAAGTGAAAATTTGTTGTCTAAAATTGTGCTACAACGAAAATTTAATCAAAACAAAATGCTTTAGTGCAATAAAGTTGTAAAGCAGCGCTGTTAGCAAAATTGTTGAAAAGCGCTAACAAAATCGAAAAAGTCGCAAAAAAATGACATAAAACTAAATGGTTTTCGTTGAAGGTAAAGATATGAGCGTAAATATTAATGAAAGCCCCACACCAACCGTCTTAATCCAGATGCAGAGTAGTTGGGGTAACGTCAAGCGGTACGGGAATACTCGTAAGCGCACACCCACTAATTGTTAAGGAGCTAATGGAAAGCGGTCGTTAAAGCAGAGGTACGCGATTAATTTCTGTGTGAAACTCGGTAAATCTGCGACAGAGACGTTTGATATGATCAAAGAGGCTTACTCCAGGCCAGTGAAAATAATGCTCATTGTCTATTTTGACATCAAACGCATCGTCCCCCATGAATTTGTTCCTCCAGGACAAACCGTCGACGCCAAGTTTTATGTGGAAGTCTTCAAGAGACTCAAACGACGGGTCAATCGAGTATGGCAAGACATCGCAGCCGATTGGAAGTTGCACCACGGCAAGACCCCGCCTTTCTTGTGAACACCTACCTAACCAGGTTTTAAAAAGAGTCGGTACTGAGGAGACTAGTCTTTCGTTTCCCGTGAATAAACACTAAATGAAATGAAAGCAGTCCGAGCTCCGAATTCTGAGCCTCTGAAACAGTTAACTATAAAGGCACGTAATGAAGACGTCGATGCTGCCAGCAATATCAGCTTTTTCGGTGACGTCACTTTAGCGTACGTTAGTTAAGTTTCAAGCTTGCCATGGAATGTCTATTTTAAGCATAAAACAATGTGCTTCGAAGCTGTGGCATGCTGTATGCAGTATCTAAGTACTGTCACACATCCAGTAATTGAAAAAAGACAACTTTTAATAAACTCACGCTTTTGCTTAGTACTTTCAGCAACTTTTTTGACATTCTCGCTGTCGCTGCTAGATAAATCTGGAGAAAAGTTTACAAATCCACCCACAAAGCCAGCAACGTTTGCCCGCAACAAATGAAAGTGAGTGTCAGCAAACAAGAGCACTCAATATAGCAGCCAAGTGGCGAACAACAACGCTCAATACCATACACTGCTGACAGCACGCCCACACACATGATGCACAAATACCACGGCCAGCGCTTAATCCTGCCCACAGGATGTGATTGCGACAAAAAGCCGGGCAGCTAGTGCCGCTGGAAGCTCGGTGTGAAGTGCGTAATTTTAAACTGCAACAAATTGTTTTTAGCGTCACAAAACGCTGCACATTCGTTGCCACTTTTTACAGTAGTGTAAATATTTTACCAGTTGTTGCCATTGTTGTGCTTGCAACTGTGTGCGTGCACACTTATTTATGATTTGGTGTTACACTTTTTCCACTGCAACGATTTATTTGCACTTTTTCAGCAATTAATTTTCATGGAAATTTGCTTGTTTTGCTTGCTGCACTCGGTTTGTGTTTGGAAATTTCAAAAATAGGTTTTCGGAGTGTATCGGACTATAATAATATAACGGTTTGTTTAACGAATTGTGTAATTTATTGATTATTATACAAAAAGCATGTGTGCTTTGGCACAGATTGGACATATTTTGGCACGAACAGAAGCTCGTTTTCAATTCGTTAGAAATATTTTGGGCAAGTGCAAAGTCCTCAAATGTCAAACGAATTTTGAGAAAATTTTTTGTGTATCGAAATTGCAAGTACCATAAATCACTTACATAAAGTGAGCGGGTAAAATCTCAAAAATTTTAAAACTTAAAAAAAATTTTAACTTTTGATTGATTTTTTTTTTTTGTTTATTTTTTTTAAGTCGAAATTTCCTACTTCGCCCTCATGAGTAATCAACCTATTTACCTAATTTAAGATTTCTTCCATGAAAGTGAAACATTTTTGTACAAGATAAAAATAAAACACCCAAAAACTTCAATATTTGAATTTTTTAAATAAATTTGAGGTTATGTGAAAAACATGTGTACACAACAGTTTTAGATCTTTTTATCGTCTACAACCTTGTCATACAACTTCTTTCTGTAAGACTTGTAGATTTAGTGGAAACTGAGTTAAACCATTTTTAAACCTTAAAAATTCAAACACACCCCTCCTCTTCCTTTTCTCAAAAAGCGTACAATTTTTTAGCTTTTCTAAGCTCTAGACCCTATTAGGCTGTTAATATAAAACAACCGCTTCAAGATGTTTGGTTAAGTTCGGACTAAAAAAATAATCAAATAACCGCGTATTCTACCAATTCCCAGATAATTTAACGCATTAAAAGGATTACTTAAATATAAAAATTACTTAAAACACAAGCCTTTGATCGAAATGTGTCGCCACTTACCTTCTGGTTTAGTATCAGGGCAGTCTCGCTCGTCGGTGCCGTCAAGGCACTCCACTCTGCCGTTGCAGAAATACTCCAGCGGTAAACAGCGACCGTCACATTTGAACTCGGCGTCGGAGCACACTGCAAGCATTCGGTAAAGTAACGATTAGAATACGAATTTCGCCATTTAGAGGCATGGTTAATAGGTTCATTCATGATGTTAAACGAGCACGACTTGTTCAATTCAACTGAGATGGAAATATACAACTGAGTAAACAATTTTGGTGAGAAAAAAATTAACTAAAATACTTGCAAATATTTACAGTAAAAAATTAATAGATAATTGATTCAAAAATAATAAAAATTTTCAATGGTTAGTAGTAATTTCTGCAAATGTCTAAACTTTCGCGATATATAAATATACAACAATACATTGGTCGCTTAGGAAAAAAATGTTTTTGCAAACATTTCAAAACAGTTAATTTTGAAAATGGTACTTCTTATGTTTTCAAATTTACCATTGTGATCAATATTCACTTGGCAACCCTAGAGGCGCTTGCTGCAGTTGCTAGGGACAAACACAGATGAGCTAACGTAATTCATATAAATGGTTTGTGTATGGGATTGGGAACACATAAAGTTTTTTTAGGGTTTTAGGTTAGGAAGGAGTGGGCTTGTACTTATAGATACAACTGTATGTATATATATATTGCGGGATATATTAAGGTGGGTTTTTGGAACACATTTAGTTTAGGGTCTGTTTGAATGCGCTGATGTGACGTCACACAAAACACTATACCATGTTCATAGCCTCCATCATCTTCACCTCCAGGCAGATTACCATCAACGTCGCCCTCTTTGTCATCCAGTCCGCCGGAAATAAAACCACAATCTTCTTCGTCCTCACCGTCGGGACAGTCTTCGTGATCGTCACAGCGTTGTTCGTCGCAGATGCGGGAACCAGACTTGTAGCACGTGTATGTGGCATCACCGCGACAACCGGCAGCCGTGAAGACTGTCGAACGGTCGGTTGAAATGCCATAATCATCGCCGGAACCCTCGTCGAAGTTGGGATTATATGCCGGCTCGTCGGTTTCGGACACTTCGGGCGCTTCAGTGGGCGTTTCGGGTCCTTTGGGTTGTTCGGGTTCTTCGTAGGGGTCTGCATTTATCAAATCGAAATAGTAATATGGTAATAAAACATTTGAAAGCTTTCAATTAACCGACTTGCGTCGGTACACCCTGTAAATGGCGCGAAGCGTACAAAGAGCGTGCGAGCACAGTGAAAGAGAGGACACACATATAAGTACAGAAACGGGGAACACATCACAGGTACATAAGTAAATTGACCCAACACATAGGGGTGGAGCGGCAGTAAGTGTTAGGACCGTGGAAAACGTATGTAGAGGGTAAAATACAAACACGAACACACAGAGATGGCTTTATTATAAAAGACACAAGGATTACGAGGTGATGTAGACGTTCTTGCATGAGTACGGATCATGAGACTGAATGTATACGCGTATGGCTGTATGAGGAATGAGCAAGAGAAAATGGAGAATGATCAATGCGTTTGCGTGGTGAGAGAACAAAAAGCGATAAATATGAAGTATGAAAGAGCACAGGGTGTGGCATGTGAAAAATGAGAATGCGATTTCCAGTAAACCAGGCTGTTGGAATTGAGAAAGCACTAATCTTGTTTTTTTTTATTTTGAAATAGCTTATGAAAAGCAAGTTAATGAATTTGTTCACTTAAAACCAGCTTCTTTAGAAGAAAATTATGTAATGAAAGTACGAAAGAATTGAGAATGTAACACAATATGGTTAATGTACACAAATGTTAGAAGAAAATATACGTATAACGAAAGAAATACAACAAATAAACAACAAAGCAATAATTTGTAATCCCAATGTTAAAATAATCAAGCTAAAATCAGAGAAATTATGATTATTTCCCGTTAAATATTATAGATATTTTAGTTTAAAGGGTTGTAGGTTAGTTATCTCTGAAACTTGGACTAGGCTTGGACTACTATTGCAATCTTTGCATTTCAGCCAGTAGCGCCAAGCGGGAGGGAAAGAGAGAGACAAAGTATGAAACACAACCGAAGCTAAATACGACTAAATACCCGAAAGCGCATTTTTATAATTTGCTTAGTAAGCCACGCAAATATTTTTGCCTTTACTTATTAGTTAACCATTAGTTAAGGATTAGTTTGGTCAGTATTTAGATACGAATAAGCGTCTAAGGTTAGTTGGTGTGAGCAGTGTTAATAAAGCATTTTGTACAGCCACATTGCAGTCAGTTAGAGACTTTCGGTGCTAAGCGATCGCTTTTATAGACCGTGTCCAGCTATAAAGCACTTAACCCTCTATAACTCAAAACCTCCAAATTAACTATTTTTAGTGGAATCGGTTAGTTTTATGGGAAAAATATACAGAAATTATTATTTTTTTTTTACTTTTTATTTATAACACATATAACACAAAAAAAGGGAGTG
Organism: Bactrocera dorsalis; assembly: GCF_023373825.1. Lineage (NCBI taxonomy): Eukaryota > Metazoa > Arthropoda > Insecta > Diptera > Tephritidae > Bactrocera > Bactrocera dorsalis. Next base: position 620,773 of record NC_064306.1, read on the forward strand.
TACAGCTTACAGGAAACAATGAGTAACAGTGATAAAGAAAGTGGGCAAAATTATGAGTAAAATGGAAATCCTTCAGGACAAATGAAAGTTCTTGAAACAATTATTGTTTTTGGTATAGCATAAAGCTAACCCGCACTTTTCACACACCGTGTGAGTGAACGCGGCACATTTCGGGATTTTGCATCGGATTTTTTTTCCGCACATTGAGGCCAGTGCCCGACTTTCACTGAAGAAAAAGCTTCATTGGAAAAAAGTAACGGCACTTAGTTTGTTTTGCTTATGCTTGATTAGAGGAATGGAGTGTAGACTACATTCTACATTGCTTGACAAGACGAAAAAAATTACTACGAGTAGAATTTAGAAAGGTGAAACGGTTTGTTGCCTGTGGTCTACCATACGTTATAGAGGGTTAAATCTAAAAATTTGTATTTATAGTAAATAAAGTATTATGCGGACTTCTGTCAGCGTTAAGACGCTACCTCGTCCTGCTGCGTCTTCTCGATTCCGCTGCTCTTCTTCATATTCGTACCGGCGACGCTCAGCTTCTGCTTGTTCTGCACGACGACGTGCCTCTGCTTCATCAGCCAGTCTGCGTTCTTCTTCAGCCCGTCGATACTCTTCTTCTTCCTGTGCAGCACGTTGGCGTTCTTCCTCGGCACGGCGACGTTCAAATTCTTCATATTGTAAGCGACGATGTTCATTTTCTTCTTGTTGACGCTTTTCTTCAGCTTGACGATGCTCATCTTCTTCTTGCTGACGCTTCTCTTCAGCAAGGCGACGCTCCTCTTCTTCCTGTTCAATGCGTGCACGTTCTTCTTCATTACGACGACGGGTCTCTTCATCATATTCCACATCGTTGTCCTCCTCAGTTGGATATGGTGTAAAGAGGTCATTTTCTTGGTCCGGATATGGCTCATATCTATCATACGGGATTTTGTCGGCGTCCTCTTCCAGTTGATTATGTTGCCCCTCCTGTTGTCGTCGTTCTTCTTCTTCTTTTTCAGCCAACTCATTTGCTTTGTCTTCTTCTTCAGCTTGACGACGTGCTTCTTCTTCTTCAGCCCTCATGCGTTCTTCTTCGGCGCGACGTTGCTCGTCCTCAGCTTGACGACGTGCTACTTCTTCTTCAGCTCTCAAGCGTTCCTCTTCAGCACGACGTTGCTCGTCCTCAGCTTGACGACGTGCTTCTTCTTCTTCAGCTCTCAGGCGATCTTCATCAGCGCGACGTTGTTCGTCTTCGGCTTGACGACGTGCTTCTTCTTCTTCTTCTTCTGCCTTCGCTCGTTGACGTTCTTCATCTTGTTCAGCTTGCTGGCGTCTTCTTTCCTCCATTTGAATGCGCTGGCGTTCTTCACAAAACGCCTCTTCCTCATCGTCACCATCGGAGCAATCTGACTGATTATTACAGAGACTTTCACAAGCAATGGACGAACCATCTGCACACCTAAATCCGACTTCTGGATCGCATTCATAACCAGTAGGCACTTCGTCACCGCCTTCACCATCATACTCTTTTGCTGGATTATAAACGGCATCTTCAAGATCTTCTAATGATAAAAGTTCAAGTCGAATTAAGTGATTAAATTCGATGATCGTGAGAAGAAGAAATGTATATTTGAAGATGGCTTTTTCCAAAAATGCTGTTATCTCTTACCCCCAGAACCATTATGAGGTGAATAGAATTTTCCCTAAAATTTTATTCCCGAGTGTCTTTCAGTTCCCAAGAAAATAAATAGCCAAACTGTTTTTATCTACTCTTCAGAAAGATTTCTTAATAGGTATTAAAGGACCCCAGTGTTTAAAGAAGTTTACGGTTATATTAGGAATTTCGGAAAAGAGTTTTGAGTGTTATACGCTACTAAAGGACAATATTAAGGACTAGATTTTACAAATTTCATAGAAATTATTTAACCAATACTAATAGAGGGGCAAGTTTTATCCATTAAACGTTAGTATGAACTTACCGGTCTCGCGCTTGAAATAAAAGCGTTCGTCAGCCTCGACGCCTAAGCCACCCAGACGATGGTAACGGGCAATTTGAGTTTCGAAGACATTTTTGAAATCGGTGTTACCTCTCGGTAGTTGCAGCTCAACCAGGGCGTAAACTTTGAATTTATCATTGTTCGGACTGGGCCATAAAAACAAAATAGTCAGAGTTACAGTGGCTTTGAGTTCGTTAGTTCGCTCACCTTATGGACTTCAATGTTGGATTTATTTCAAAATCTTCATCGCTGAACGTGGCATGGAAAAGATCGCGGAAAGCGATCTCCAGCTGGCGGTGTAATTCCAAAAATTTTTCACTCAATTCGTAGGAAAAATCATCGGTCCACGGTTCGTTAATGATAAAATACGTGTGCCCTGGAAGCAACATACATAAGCAGGTTAAAAGTGATTGCTTGAACAGAAACCATCACATGTACTTACATAGCTCCGTATCTGGAACTACAAAGTCTTCGTCACCATCACCAGAACCATCAACATCATAATCGCTTTGCCGTTTCGAGTGTTTCTTCGCTAGTTTATTTATTTGCTTTCCTTGATGCTCCAAATTATCGTGTCCGTTGCCATCCGGCCGTTGTTGCTGCAACAACCGATGTGCACGATGTTTGCCGTGGAGCTGGTGTTTGCTATGATGCTTCTTGTCATCGCCACCGTGCGCCTTGTGGTGCTTCGGGTGCTTGACGTGTGTATTTTTTGTGCCTCCGTTGACCCGGTGGCGGTGGGCAGCGGATTTGTCTTCCGCTTTGCCGAATAGCCGACTCAGTTCGCGACGCACACGTTTCACGCCCTTTGCGAGCCAGCTGCCACTGTCGGCGTCGGCATCGGTATCTTCTTCGGCCGCAATCGGTTGCAGTTCGTCCTCTAGCAGTGATTCATTGTCGAGGTCGCGTTCGTTACGCACCAGTAGCAATTTTGGATTAGCGGCCGGTGCTTCCTCAAATTGATCAATATCGAAGGTGTCGTCGATGTTGAGTTCGGCATTGCTCAGTTGCTAGAAGAAGAGAAAGAGAAGTGTTGTTGGTGCATTACGATTCTATAGCATATCTTTTTAAAATTACAGCAAGTTATTAACAGTATCTTTTTCTAAAATTCGCATAAAATCCATGGTGAGCATTTGAAGACTGTAGACTAATAACAGAGAATGTTTAGTCGCTTTGTTGCTGCAGATATAATTTTATACCACTTGCGTTTGAAAGTTCTGTGAAGACAAAGCCAAAAGCTCAGTGTGGTGGAAAAGTTTATTAGCGCCAACTGTGTACGTACTATATACCGCACTTCATACAGTGGAGTAGGTTTGCGTCTTCACTAGCTTTCTATGGTGAAAATGCAGATGAGGTGGATATACGAGTATGAGACTTTGACTCTGTGCATTTTAGAGCTTAGAGTTTCTTTCGAATTCTATATTTTTAGCTATAACTGTCAAAGGGTCTGGTACTTTGTACAGTGCTGATAAGTACTAAGGAGTCAGACCATTTTTCTAGTTTAACCGGCTGTTCTATCTTTTGATAAATTCTATAGGGAGTCAGGCGCTTTATTTGAGAGATCTTCTGTTCTCTTTTTATTTGGATTGAGCCAGAAGGCATTGAATAAGAACGATATGCAGCTACTTTGAGTTATTCTAGTAAAATTCGTTTAAAAATTTAAAAAGGTGTTTCGTTGATTGTCGTATCTTCGAGTTCTGGAACACTTTTAAATTGAAAAAAAAAGCATACACGCTTTTTTATGGCACAAATTCTTAAATTCAGTGCATCAACTTACTACAAGTGGCGGTTAAGTACTTCGTACTTCAAAGATAATGCTAGTAATCCCTATCCAACCTAATTACACACACATAGTTAGCCGCTGAAACGCGCAAGACGCGCCGTATGTTGTGAGGTAGGCTCGCCAATCAACTGATAGCGAAGAGATAATTACTTTTATACCGTTAGGTGACTACACAGAGTTATGCATGCTTGTGAGTTTATATTTGCGATGTCATCCGACGCCAACAACAATTTGACAACCCTAAAGTGTAAGCAATAAACTAATTTACTTACATTTCTTATGGAAAGCTAGAAACAGCGGATTTGAAGAAAGAGACCGCGTATAAATACTAAAATCATGAGAAAGTTTCGGTGTTTTCTTGTTTTGTAATAAATTTTTAATATTCATTTAAAATTACTTTTTTTCTGCTATTTTTTTTATATTTCATATATTTTTCTTTAAGTTGTCCACTTATTGTTACGTAAGCCTTCTAAACTTGTCAGCTAGTCTGCCTCAATGAGTCAATGAACCATGTCAGTTATCAATTTCAGTATGTAATTTGTGTGTGTGTGTAGGTGTTTATCTCTGCTGTGTATGTGTGTGTACGTTACACTTCATTCTATTTTTGTTTTGATAACAAGCAGCTAAGGCCGCATTGATGTTAGCGATTGTAAGGCAACAACAACACTGTCACATATGTGCTTACTTTACACCTTGCACCCGCCACACGGCCACCCGCTAGCCACCTGGTGTGGTGGAAGCAAACAAATTAATTTTCTTTACCGAGGACAAGTAAGCATTTTATAATTACTTTTGGGGCTGAAGTTCAAAAATATTGTTCATGCTGTATTATTTTTTGTTGGAAAATTTCTTTGCATTGAAATTTTTTACGTAAAATCAAACCACATTACAAATGTCAGTTAAAATGCATTGCAGTGTGGTTTTTGTTGTAGAAAAATATAACGGTGTTTTCAATTATATTTTAGTGGAAACGCTGGCAATGCGCTTATCTAGAAGCAAAGGCTATCAGCTTGCTGACGACGCGCTGCATTCACGTGAATTGGGTCAAATGCAGTCGGCTTGTTTGATAAGCCCCTAAGTGTGCCACTGAAGGAACATACCTACATACATATATACAACCACGTGTGCAAGTGGATTCTATTTCTAGTTTATTGCATGCATTTTGCTGGAATTTCTATCTTCACTTCCAAGCTTTTCATTCATTTTCCATCTGCGCTGCTTAGTCAGTGATTTCCTCAACTCAGCTGCTAAGTACTTACATAATTCATTTGTTTCTAATCGAATGTGCTAGTAAACTATTAACTGTACAATACAGTCATCACCGCACACATACACTCACACATGCATAGATAAGCACCTACACATTCCCGCTAGGGCGCACGTCAGCGCACAAAAAGCTTCATCATCACCGAGAATTCGATTGTTTCTATGAAGGGGGTACAGTCAGCATGTGTTGTTGTTGTTGTTTTTGTTACTAATAGCGTATGTGTAATATAATGACATAATCAATGGATTGCGCACGTGAAACTGCGCCTAGTCGTCAGACGTAGAAATTCACAGTAAAATTAAATAATCAATAAAAAGCCGGCTACTGCTGGTCATACATACATACATATGTATATGCAAGTAGTTATACATAAATAATAAAAATATAAAATAAAATAGAATTTGCATTTATTGCCATATATCGTTCGCCTTTTGCAATGGTGACTGCACCAAGCAGCTAGTCATAAGCGCATATTTATAGCTTTTACCGCAGCGGCGAGTCATTGGAGTGGCATGCAACGCTGGCTAACGGAAATGGGTGAATGCAATGCATCTGGAATGTGTGTTTGTTTCTTCTTATGTTTAAATTAAGTGACATCAATTAGTTGGCGTTGCGCAAATACGCAAAAAGCCAAACAGGCGAAGGTGCATGGGGCTGCGGTGGCGTATACGCAACTTGAGTTATGGCTTTTCGGAGAAAAAAGCTACACTTTGTTAAAGAATAAATAAAATCTGGCAGCTTTCGTTAATAGCTGCAAATAACTGCTTTGACTCATATGAATTTTAATCGCAGTTACTTCCAGTTTTGGTTGGAATAATAAGTTTTCTTGTTTTGGCAAGAGAATTTTCCGTTGGGAAAAATTGACTTGCGGCTAAAAAACTCAAAAAAATTGAGGATGTCTTTTATACTGAAAATATAAAACTTTTCTATTACCCGGGAAATGGAGAACTCAGAATATATAAATATCAAGGTTTCGATATCACTGAAAGTAAGTTGATTTTTCACAAGTATTCGTGTGAGTGGAAAGCTAAGTTCAACCAAGTATGGTTCGTTAAAAGTGTTATCGAAGAGTCAGACCCTCAGTTTTTGAGGTATCGATATGAAATTTTGCAGGCGTTCTTTTTTCACCGAGAAGCTGCTAATTTGTCGGAACGGCTGAAATCGGACTAGTAAAGCATATAACTGCCATATAAACTGATTGCTAGGAATAAAGTCCTTGTATGGAAAACTTTTTCATTTGACGGGTTATCTTCACGCAATTTGGCACGGATTATTGTTTGAGGTAAAGTTCCAATCTCCGAATACATTATCCAGATCGGATCCTTAAAGCATGTAGTTGCCATATAAACTGAAACATCGGCAACAAGTTCTTGCCAAACTTTTCAATTTGTGAGCCTATTACAGCTTCGGTGCAAGCGATGTTAACAGTTTTTTTTATTTTTTTCATTTAAGTGACCCTTACTTTTTAAAGACTACTTAATCGCAATATCAGATCTCCTTTCCTTTAGCCTTTTAACCTTCCGTACATTCAACTCATTGTTCAAGCAGTGCAGTCAAGTTAATCGAATTTCCCTATTAATTTGCTATTTTCAATTGATTTTTTTCTATTCTTCTAAAATTTTTTACACATTCTTTAACCTTAACAAGTATGAGGCCGCGCTTATCTATGAATTTGGGTGGCGCACATATTTTTTTGGCCAACAACAGATGATTTTCCAAAGTAACTACTCCGCTTTTTTCAAGTTTCTACGTGTTTCTATGTGTTGGTAGCCGCTGCAGTTATTGACCAAAAGGAGTAGTGATAAATTTGGGAAACAAACCCTACACCCAACAGACGAGAACCACGCACACGCGCACGCTCGCTATGGCGTTCGCAAATTAGATTCTCATAAATCTCAATGAGTACGCTTTTACTTAATTATCTTTCTGCTGTTGTTGGCTTACTCATCGTGAGAAGACGGGAATGGGGCGAACATATAAATGCACCTTCGTACGTAGCAAGTAACGAGCAGGAAAAACATGGAAAAAAAGTCGAGGAGTGAGGTCTGCGTTAGCCTTGTTGAAGCGTCTGAAGGTGAAAATTAATATGAATTGTGGCATAGAACTTTCGCAACCAGTCACTGAGGATTGTGGCACAATGCAGGAAGTTGTGCGTGTGTTATGAATTGGCGGCAAGTGCGCTAAAATCGATTTCTGCAGCAATTATTGACGTTGGCTGCATGAAATGGATATTTGTAGACAAGAAAAGTACCCAAAAATACAAAAATAACAAGCGGATGAGGTCCTTGTTTGCACTTCACATGAAGACGGCAGCGCAGCACAAGCAACTGACATCATATGGAGTGAATACGAACGAAGCTTGAAGGTAGTTTTATGGAAAGGTGCATAACGAAAAGTATCAAATTTTAAATTTGCAGAGAAAACTGTTGGCAGCTTAAAGGGAATACATATACTTCGCTAAAAAAAGTTTAACTAAGGCCAAGCGCATAGTGAAACGAAGTGCAAGGCTGCTTGAAAAGAGTTGAGCAGTTCTTTGGTTCTTATTTTTTATTTTCAAAACATACTTTGTTAATTTGCTAATCGAAATTGAATAAATTATGACTTGCTTGCAGCATTTTGAAAACAATTTTCTTTAGTTTATTGCCATTAGGATTTGTAGAAGTTTATTCTTTATTAATTTTTGTTTAATTTTTCGCATGCATGCATGCTTTCTGCGAACAAAATTTAGACGCCTTGTTGACATTTCTAGTTTATGTCATTTCATTGTGGTCCACAAAATGTTTATGCACACACACACGCCTGTGAATATAAGCGAATTTTTCGCGTAGACAGAATATTAAAAGCAGAATTTGGTTTGAGGGTTTCGCAAAAATTGTTTGCTCTGCAAATTATTGCATGAAGATCGAGCGAAATAGCCTAAAATTAACGAGGCATGTGTCACACAAAAATGTAATCTTGGCGAAAATAAATAAACAAACAAAGCATATACATATGTATGTATGTAAAAAGAAAACAAAAGAAGAAAAATGTTAACTTTGGCTGCAACGTAGCTATAATACCGCTCACAGGTGCATATTTTATAGCGTAAAAGGCTATCAACAGAGATTTACCTTGATTTTGATCGGATAGTTTATTTGACAGCTATATGCTATAGGGGTCGGATTTCAACACTATTTTCGAAGATTGCGCCGTTCTCTTGGGTAATAACTCATGCCAAGTTTTGTGAAGATATCTTGTAAAATAAAAAGTTTTCCCATACAAGGACTTTATTCCGATCTTTCAGTTTGTATGACAGCTATATGCTATAGCGGTCCGATCAAAAAGAATTCTTCAGAAATTGTAGCAACACTGTGGATAATTAGCTGCACCAAATTTCGTTAAGATGCCGCGTCAACGGAAAAAGTTTTCCTTACAAGGACTGGTTTCGATCGTTCAGTTTGTATGACAGCTATATGCTAGAGTGGTCCACTATCGGCGATTCTGACAAATGAGCAGCTCCTTAGGGATAAAAGAACGTCTGCAAAATTTCAAATCGATATCTAAACAACCGGGGGACTAGTTCGGGTGGACAGACAGACGGACACGGCTAAATCGACTCCGCTCCTCAGGTCGATCATTTATTTATACACTTTTTAGGGGTTCAGACGCTTCTTTTTGAGTGTTATAAACTTCGTTGCACACTGAACATATACATACAAGTAGTACCCTGTTCAGGGTATACATAAACAACACGCTGCGATTAAGAAATTTGAAGCACTGACAGTGAATGACTGCCCATTATGTGTTATATGTTAATATTCCGAGAAGTGCTCAAACTCTTATCTTTAGCGTATACTCTGTTCTTTAGTCCAACTTTTCCTACAACTGGCTGATATTTTTAACCGGAACATACTCAGACTGTCAGTCAACACGAAAACCAAGAAAAAAAAGATGTACGAGTTCTACGTATCTAGGGTCATTAACTCATTTTTGGAAGCTCATAGAAAACAAACTCCACGAAAAGCAACGACCAGGTTTCTTTCGAACTTGTGACAAAAAGTAACTAGGTCTGAGGACATTGCTTTTCAAGAATATTTTTTAGCTTTCGTCGCGCTTCTCAGAGCATTCTCTGCTATTCTACAGTATATAGTATACCTAATTAGTAGTGCGGTCACGGCCCAGCGTTACTGGTTTAATTTGAAGCAATTAATTATAATAAATTAAGTGTACGTTGCATGCCACACATGCATAGTTAAACGAACTGTAGTCATAGCATCGCATTAATATAAATAAATGAGGGTCATTTAGGCAAATATTTGCAGAAATTTAATAGAAGTGACAGCTTGCGTCGCTAAAAATACTGATTTAGACGCCAATTAGTCGACGGCGAGGCGTTGGGAAGACATATTGCTTTGTGAAAATATTTACATAAGGAGGAATAATGCTTAAGCTTTCACTTGACGTCTGCTAACTAATAAAGAGGTTACCACCGCGTAGATACCACTTGGCGTTAAAGCAAGTCAAGGTACCAAGTTGGGTTTGATATGAAATCGCCGCATTAAAAAATTCGCAGTCGCATCACATGCTTTTCTGAATCCTTTGTGTAGCCTTTGGGAGCCCTTAGTGTGTCTCAACTTTAAAGCGTGCAACGCGGAAGCGGCTCAAGGGTCGTTGGCATTGCTGGCGGCGCTCGAGTATGCGTCTGCCATATTTAAGACAATGTCTTCTAAGACTAGAGCAGTACGAGCAGCAAATGCCTGAGAGTGTGAATAAACTCGAGTTGCTCGTGGCTGTGACGGCGTTGGTGCTAACGCGTCGCGCAGCATGAACTCCACTCAGCATTACTTCATTTCTCGGCCATTAAGTGGGGATTTGTGGTCGTTTACGAGTAACACCAGCAGCCACATACAAGCACACACACGCGCACTAACTTTTGTGCTGAATTTTTTTCACACACAACCGTAAAGTGTTGCCAGCGTGACAATGCAAGCAGCCACTGGCCGCATACTCACACATACAAAGGCATATATGTGAGCCTATGGCAAGCAGTTTGTAAAGGGTGCTTCCTTTCTTAATTTTTCTGCAATATTTCGTCGCGCTCCTTCTGCCTTTTCCCTGCCGCTTGTGCACCCCCGACATAACCCACTGACGTTGGCAGGCGCTAATAATGGCCTTTTGTTTTATGAGAAATTGCCGAAACGTGCGCTGCATGCCCAAGCAACTGTTGGCCAAAGTTGAACAACTGAGATTTTAGCCGCGCGCTGCCGACGCCTGTCACGCGCGCGTCCTGCCAAAGGATACTACTTCGCAAAGACATCAAAAATTGAGGATCAACAGTCGTGTTGATGCCATTTTTTTCGCTGCGCTCTTTCGGGCGCTTGACTACTTAATGTGTGGAGTGAAAGCGGCAGGAGGTGGCGGAGGGGGCAGTGTAGTTTACACAATTTTTGTAGTTTTGCAACGAGTTGTTATGCTCTGTGCGCTTCACACACACTCTACGCCGGCCGCTTGTTGTGCATATTTTTCACATTTATCCACTTTTTCGTTTTCTTTCAGCGTTTTGTCAAAAAACCGCCGAAGTAGTTTTTGTTTGTGTGTGTGTTTGTGTGCGTGTGTGACTGTCAAGCGATCAGTAAACATTGACATTTATGCTTGTTTCGCACGCTTGCAACTTAAAAAGTCGTTAAGTCGAAAATGTCGAAGGTCGCACACACACACACACACTCGCACCCTTAGGCAGCAGCAGCAGCAGCTAAGGTGGAGCGTTGAGGTGCAAGGCTAAGAAGTTGCGGTTATGTGACAGTTGTCAACAGCGCTTTTATTGTCTTTCTCTTATTTGCGCTTCATCCGCTTTACAACACAAAATGTTGCATGCACCCGCTAACAATAACAAATAAAGCGATTTGCAAGCTGGCTTAGTGGTGCGACGAGCGAAGCGTCTGTCAGCCACAATCGCGTTGTGAATTTCGTAAAAGTGCCTGTGAAATCTCTTTTTATAGTTTAAATGTGACTATAAACGGTTTGCGTGTCCTTTGTTGTTGTATGCATGTGGCATTTGGAGTGTGTGTGTGTTTATGTGGCTTTTATGACATACAACTGACGTGCCACTTCTTAGTTGGGAATCGCTCAAAAATACTTGCGTTGCCGATTTATTTGATGGCGGTGCAATAATCGCATATCCGCCGCCAATTGGGGAATTTTAAGGGCAAATTCTGTGTTCTTGAATTCTCATGATACAACTGCATGTCTGTCTGTATGTGTCTACATATGATATTTTTCGAAGCTTTGTTCTTTAAGAGGCTTAGGAACCAGTATATGAAACATTTTTTAAGAGTTCAAATGATTGTGAAAAAGTTACGGATATTGCTATTGAAATAAGTTCGTTCATCTACTCTAGGAATCTCCCACTCTGAAGCCAAATGTACTAACGAATATCAACGGTTCTCTAGCAGGGATCATGTAAACTGGAGAGAAAAGCTCAATGAGCGGCCTTTAGAATTTTCAAAGAAATCTTGTGCTTCTCGCCCTGGAAAGGAGCTGTTTCGACGGGGTTGGACCGTAGGAGAAGGGTGTTAGAAAAGTGGTTTTTGTTAGGCTTGCAAAGAGGTGGTTAGTGTCATGCGGGGAGTCATTCCATGCAAGAAGAGTTTGGTATGTTCCTTAGCCGGATGCATATGTATTCGACCAGAGACATCAAAAGGCATCCTATGGTTATCCGCAGTGCACTGTTCTGACAAGTCTGAAGCTTCTTCGTTTGCGTTACACTACACCCAGGGTACTATATCGGTGCGACGTAGGTCATTAACGGCCAACCGATTGCCTTGTAAGTTGCCAACGACGATTCTTTATATTCACTGCCGCAATGGATGAAGCCATTTTAAGACCTGCTCAGGTCTTAAGACACATAAGATACACCGCACTACCGCAATACTAGCCTCTACGGCCGTGCAAATTGCACCCACTTTGCGTACTGCGCCGCCACTCTAGTCGAAGCTTAAACAGGCAGCTTGACACGCAGTCTGATCAGTAAAAAATACGAAAAATTCCCACGACAGCCGGAATCGACCGGTCAAGGGCTATTATTTCGGCGATCTAACCCTGTTTTATTCGGTGAGTTTTTGGTTTTTCACAGATATCAACCCGAGAGGACATTTGTTTCGATAAATAATTTTACTTAGAAAGAAAGACCTTCAATTCAGTCTTCTACTTGCCGCATATGCCGCATACTCAATCGAAGTGGAAAACATCATAAGCACAGTTAGTCATAATTACCTGCAACGAGAAAAAGAGAGAAAAAATTTAGTTTAAAATATGTTTTTGTTGTTGTAAATAGAGAATATTGTATCATTGTGTCTAAAAGTGCTTTGAACGAACGAAATCAAAGAATATTTTCAACATGTCAGCTTGCAACCAGATGTGGCGGATTTGGGTTAGTGGATCACATAGTGCAGAAAGAAGAGATACGCAGAGGAAAAACAAAAGATACGGTATTTTTGAATATAACGGACGCAAGGAAATGACACATCGGAGTTGGAATGTGTTTGTGTATATGTGTGTGTTATGCCATTGCTCGTAATTGAAGATGTTTAATGTTTAATTAACAACAACAACAGCAAAACACAAATACCTGACAGACCGGCGGTAACAATAAAGCACAAAAAATCGATTTGTTTTTGGAAATAGGAATTCGCAATGAAAGAAGCACACAGGCGTATGTATGTGGGCGTAGAAACGGCAAGAATGCAACGAAGACATTTCATTATTTATTTACAATATTTACATTTGCTTCTTTGCCTTTTTTGAGTAGTCAGTGCGCTTTTTCGCAAGAAACCGCGGCTTGTCTCTGACACTTTTGTTTATTACGGTTGAAAACCGGTGCGGTTTCACACCTGCTGCTGTTCGCAAACATTTACGAAGAGCGAAGCCTCAGCAGCCCGACGGCCGCACCGCTGCAATCTTAATGCGCTTAAAGACGCCTCAAGTGAAAATTAAATAAATGCATTCTTCTGGTCGAATGCCCAGCAGGCACCGGAAATTGAGCTTTTAGCTCATCGGTGGCAATAAAGCGTTCACCAGCGGGCTGCATACACAACAGGCTGGCTTAGCGACAATTATGCGCTTAGCTGTGTGGGCGATTATTTAATTAGATAAATTGTTTTTGTTCCACAAAAAATATTAAAGATCGCTTAAAATAGATGACTGCAGTTGGCAGAGGTCACGCACCACAACAATTTCACATATACAAGATAAATGTATGGCGTCACGGAAGGCATTTTCCAGAATAGCCTTCACAGCCGAGGTGCATACTGCTTGGTTCCCTTCTTTCCCGTCTCAAAATGCTTGTCTTTCATTGGCCTTTTCGGGCAAGGAAACAAAAAAGGCCGGGGGAACCACATCTGGGCTGTAGAACGGCTGCGGAAGCGTTGGGATGCCGGCCTTGGCTAGATAACTTTTCACAAGAAAGGTGGTGTGAGTCGGGGCGTTGTCGTGGTGCAACTTACAATCGGCTGAGATGTCTTGTCGGACCTAGTTGACTCTTTTTGATAAATTTAGTCGACGCACACGAGTCACATTGTCGGTGTTTGTCGAAGTAGCGGGTGTCCCAGCACAGTTTTCATCACCAACCCATTCCCAGCCCTCCAAAGAAGCCTGATGCCACCGAAACATACCACTTCTTGCTAAAGCAACGTGTGAGTAAGCCTGCTTGATAATATCCAACGTCTCTGTCGCAGATTTACCGAGTTTCACACAGAATTTAATCGCGTACCTCTGTTCTAACGAGCGCTGCATTTTCAGCTTGCACCACTCACAGAAACACGTCGTACGAAAATGTTTGTCCTGACTCTCCAGGTGCTCGGAGACAAGTGACCAGCCGCTCGTTAGTTAGGAACGCCCTTTACCGTATTCAGTCGGCGCGCACGCTCCGAAGTACAAGTCGCGGCGGAAAAAAATTAGTCCTACTACTTTCCGGATAAACCGTGCAGTTCTGGCGCTTATCATAGTCTCCTAACCCAAGCCCTCCTCTCATTTTTCCTGTTCAGCTTGAACAAAATGCAGTCACAAATATCAGAACCGGTATGAAAAATATAATTAAGAAAGCATTGAAGAAATAATGCCAATTCTAGAAAAAAATATACTGTGTTCATAGCAATCCAATGAAGACACAAACTGTCCCGCTAAAAAAACACGTTCTTTTCCCTTCAGAAAGTCGGCGATTTATCCGCCTAACACTGTTTCTGTGCCAAGTTGCATCGAAGCAAGTTCGTAAATTATCGTGATTATGAAGAAACAGCGTAAAACAAGCAAGAACAACAACAGCAAATATGCAAGTGAATCACAAGAACACACTCACACACACAAACACGTGAAGCAGCATAAATAAGACGCCGCTCTGTGGCTGAGAATGCCTGAATGCGTGCTGGTTTGTGGCACCGCCATTGATTCGCGCACTTAACGAGCCGTCCATGTCTGTCCGCGACATATGCACATGCAACTTATCCGATTGCCAAATGGACCGCAGTACACGGCTTCATTACAGCATTTTACGGTGTTTTATATGTCAGGCGGCTGGAGCTTGTTATGTCGCGCAAAATAAAGAAATTAAGGAAATGTATATAAATAACTGTACATATGTATTAGACACGGGAGGATAGCCGAAGTATGTGAAAAATCGCAAGTAAGCGGCTTACGAGTATGTGTGTGTATGTGTATGTGGTATTTACATACTTAACTAAATCATGATATCCATGTGTGTGTATTTCTCTATGCATTCGTGTGCAATTTGCCCTGATTTAAAATTCCAAGATCAGCTGGAGATCTCATTTGCCTCAATTGAAGGCAGAACGACCGCATGCTGCAGCTTATACTTGTATGTGGCCAACAACAGAGCTTAGGAGAAGTGAAGCTTTACTTTGGCCTCTGGCTGAAATTAGGGTTGCGGCATTTAGGTTGGACGGCATGCGGAAGCGTTGGCAGTGGAGATTTCAGGCATCTGATTAGCGCTGAGGTATTTCAAATATGGACCGTAAGAGCGAGAAAAATGAGATGTAGGGGTTAATTGGAGAGAAATTTCAATAAAAGATGTAGATATTTCTCATATTTCCTTCAATAATGGTACAGATGCAGAATACTGATTGTAATTTTTTGGATTCTGCAAGAATCACGCTTGGACTTTATGCTGGATTTTTCATCATGAGCCAAACTCTAGTGGCGTTACCTCTGATTAAAAGTCATTGGCAGAAGAGATCTTTGAACTATCGGCGTCTACGCTATAAGCTGGCAAATCTTACCTTACACCAGCTACAGAAGCTGTATGGAAGATGACAAGGTAGAATCAACGCAGCACTTCCTTCTTGATTGTCCCGCTTAAGATCAAGGCTTAAGCACTTGGGAGCTCACAGTTTCAGATAACAAACTGAAGGTCTGAACAAATTTTTCTTGGCCACAATGCGCTTTACTGATTTCTAGTTTTAGTGGCATCAAAAAGGTCTGCATATAACAGTCCAAGTGCGATATTTGGGTCAGCTAACTAACCTAACCTAACCTTGGCAGAAACCCGCTACTATATCACCTTCTTCCCAACTAAATTTGAGCATGCACCCTAAGGTCGGAGCTTCCAGGAGTTTTCCAAGAATTGATACCGAGCAGTGAATATAGCGCATTTCTTCAATATTTTGAACTGAACAGTATTGTACTAAGGTAACCTCTAAATAGGTTATTTCAACTTCTCTTTGCAAGGTATCATACAATACTTGTTGCTATGCGCTTCACATCTCTTTCCCTTTCCTCCTTGTGGTTTTTGGTTTAGCTAGCGATCACAGCCTTAGTCCGGATATAACTTCCGGCTACGTAAACCGGACTGCTGGAGTAAAGACTACTCTCTACCACTTGTTGTATAATCCACACACAGTTTTCTAGGAGAATATGAGGGTTCACGACATGTAAATATTTTCTAGTACAACAGGCAACGTTAAAATAAAAAGTCCTAAGTTGGACTTCGGCGATTCTCTAGCTTCTCTTCGTTTGACTATTCTCGATTCCCTTTCAATTCAATATTTTTGAATATTTTAGGTCCTCTAAAGAATTCTAAATTTACACAAAACCACATCTCGTTTTATTTCTGTGCATCTGTTTTTTATTTTATTGCATATTTGCGGCGAATGAGCACTTTTGCCTCACCTTGAGACGCCTTAACTGCCGCCTGCCGAGTTTTAAATATAATATCTGCATATAGTACGCAAAGTCACCTGCCGACCACGGCCGGCGAGCCAGAGATTCGCGCCCAGACGCAGTGGAGACAAATTTTATGTTGATTGCATTCGCTTTGCATACAAATGGCGACGACTGAGCCGGCGAGTGATGAGCAGCCTAAGATTTTCGGTTTTATGACTGTTTAACTTTGCAAGTGTGTGTGTGTATGATACCTGCTGCTCGATGCACCGGTGTAGGTGCACTTGACGGTCAGCATTTGACACAGTTCGAAAATTTGCCGTTTCTAGCTCAAGTGTAGGCGTAATTTGTTGTGCAAAGCGGACGAGCAGCAATACACGCGCACACACATACATATATACGCACAAGTGGGCAGCCGTAGGGTTAACTACTAGCAACGCGTTGTCGATTTTTATAGTCGCGCCGGTTGTGTTTCTAGCGCAAGTGCAAAGCAATTCAGGACGCTGCCGAGACGCGCGGATGCTGACTTGCAGCGACAACAACAAGAATGTGGGCAAATGAAGGTGCATGCAAGTGGCAAGTGAGCAATAAGACAATAGCGGCAATCAGTGGCAGCCATTAAGTGCCGCATAAGGCATACACACCCACCCAAACACACACATGCACACATACATGTACACATATGCATATTAATATGCGTTGCTGCCGCCCACCACCTAGCCAGCCTCCACTGTCCTTGGCAGCTGTCACTCATCATTTGCAACAGTCGCCGTGCGCGCGACCGCAGCAGCAGGCAGCGCTGTTGCCAACGCCATGCAGCGAGATTTCTATCGCGTTTAGCTTTTTGAAAAATGAAAATAAATCAGAAGATTTGCGAGCATTCCGCTTGCTATTTTCGTTTGCGGCTAATTAACTGCGTGTAATTGAATCATTGCGCGAACATGTGCTCACATTCATGTGAGGGTGTGTGTGTTTGTGTGCGTCTGTGTGGGCGTGGGTGTTTATTTTAGCATCTTTTATTCCATTTCGTCGCACAGTTTTGAGATTTTCAGATTATTTGCACGTTTCGCGTTTTTATGTTGCGCTTATTGTTGCATTTATTGGCGTTAGTGTTGTTGTTGTTGCATTTTTATGTTCAGGAAATATGCAATTTGCACTTAAACGAGTCACTTTGCCAGCGATTTAAGTGCGTCAGCAACAATTGCCGAACCGCATGCTGCCGCAGCGTTGCCAACTGAACTCCAAAGCGAGAAAAATTTACACACACAAATATATATTTATATATATATTTTTTTCTAGCGCTTGGAAGTTGCATTATGCATGAAATTCGAGAATGGCGTGTGTAGCTGATGTCAGGCTGTCAACACGCTCGTAATAGTAGAAGCACAGCCGAACAAAAACAACAACTAGATTTTTATGTTGCTATATTTTATGCGATTGTGCACAAATATGCAACATGACCTTCAAATTTTTGCTTTCGACAAACAAAGCTGACACGACCATTCATCTCCCTATGTAAAACACAACACTTTTATCTTCGAATTCCCACAACTTCAACCGAAGTTACCGTTCCATTATAAGATACCGGAGGCACTATTGTCGAGGATGGGAAATATCGGTATGCAACCTGCGGATTCTCCGGAATAGCCTTGAGAGCGAAGGTGCATGCTCCCCGTGGGCCACATCTGGGCTGTAGGGCGGCTGCGGAAGCGTTAAGATGTCGGCCTCGGTTAGGTAACTGTTCAAAAGAAAGGCGAAAAGTAAAAAAAAACTCTCCAATCAATGGGAGTGATTGCTCGTTCAACAGTGAAAGGCTCTAATTGCGCATCAAGTTGCAATATCTATAAATACGCGCTTGCAACATAATTATTCACACACACACACACACATATACATATATGAGTTTGCCAATTTATTGACCACTTTTGCATGCAAAACACGCAGCTAATTTTCGGGCATTAAATGCTAATCGAAATTTATGGGACACTCATGTTGCTGCCACCTTCACGGCAGCGCTTACAGTCAAGCAGCAGCTGCCGCGGGTGCATAAATTCCAGAAGACTTTTATTGAACATAAAATTTGCGGCAGCAAAAAAAAAAAAATAAGAAAATCTTGGCCAAAATGCTCATTAACACAATTGTCAAGCAATGAAAGCAGACGCTGAAGCCACAGCGTCTTCAGGTTATGTGGCATGAGGAGTGCAAGAAGCGCAAGCATCAAGCATCTACATATGCACTGCGGCAACAGCTGAGAGTGGCGACCACAAAGCCTGGCGAACTAACAACTGAGTCCTTTAAGGACTGTTGCTGTGGCCGCGGCGCATTGAAGTGCCCTGTTTGTCTGTCGGCCAGCAGGTAAAGAATAGCAGTACATAATTGCAGCAACCATTCATTAGACGCGTAACGCAACTGCAGTGGCGCTGACAAAAGTCAAGTGTCTTCGTGTCAAGACAAGCAGACGAACGCACACGAGCTCACAACAACAATGTACAGGTAAGTAAGTGGGTGGAGGCGTAGGCCCTACGGCGCGTATACTTAACATGAAATTTAGAGGGGCTCGTAAACCAGATAGAAGTACTCGTAATTGTGAACCAGTAAACAAGGTGTATATGTGTTAGTAAAAGGTTTAGCTATGTAAAACGACTTAATCAGGCAGATAGCGGTAATTGTGGCAAGTCCGCGTGCAGCAAAGAGGCAGCTACTTTAAGCGCCACAGAAGTAAAACTAATTAGGCATTGTTGGAGCTGCAATTGTTGCTGGTAAAACATGATATATACACACACATACACAAATACATATTGCTAAAAGCTTTAAAGAAACGGTGGACATCTAATGGATATTTATTATATATACGAGTATACTATGTTTTGAGGTTCGAATTTAAATTTTTAATCAACTGTAGTACTGAAGAGCACACTTATAGAAGCGCTTACTCTCAAGCTCATCTTCGAAACTAAAAAAAATAAAGCTTTCTCCTAAACTGTGTTTTACAGATATTTCTGGTGTTAAAGAGCTTCTTATATTTTAGTTGCTAAGAGCTTTTCCCTATCCCTCTGTTCTGAGTGTGATGTTCACCTTCTCGCTCCCAGCAAATTTTGTTTTTGAAGGGAGCAGTAGCATGTGAGAGTATCACGGATACTGTTCCAGAAAGTAAAGCTTAGTATTGAAAAGAGCTTTCATCATTAATCTGAATACACAAAAGCTTAGTTATGAATAGTTTGGACAGAAAAGAGTTTTTTGCTTTGATCGCAATACAAAGAAGTTTATTCGGAAATCGAAAGCTGAGAGTTGTGCAGAAATCAATATTCAATATGACACTTCGAAAGCTTTGATGAAGTTATGATCCACCGAGTCAAAAGAAATACGAAGCTCTTTAAGAGCCTACATCCAATTGCGTAGCGGCAAGTGATTTCTTGTAAGACAAACCGAAATCCGAAACCACTAGTGTTAATTGAAGAGCGATTAGAACACGATTGGCGAAAAACGAGCAAGGCTGTTATAGGAACAGATCTGTCAGTTTCCAATACTCCAATTCCAAAACCGAATACAAGTTATTGAAATTATTTGACATCATATTGGGTAGTCTAAAAAGTCTTTTCGTATTACATAGCAAACTTCAACTTTATCTACATATATTTATAATAATTTTTGCCCATTTTTCTGTAGAGACATTATTCCATCAGTATGAAAATTTTATCAGTGTAAATCGAAATTTCGACTACCCAATATTTCCTAGAGCTTTTAATACTTCGACAAATATTTTTATTATTTTGCATTGTTTACTTAATTTATGTATGTATGTATATGGTAGACCCACAAACAAGCCAGCAGAGCGATGATATAATATTCTCATTATCTTATGAAGCAGCTATTTTTTTTTTTGAAAAATTACAAAAAAAAACCTTGATAACGTACGTTGTACGTATAGCTGTTGCTTATAGAGAACTATTTGTGCTTTTGGGGAGCACCAAAGTAAATAAGGAAAACTAGCTGAGATATTCAACTTTTTTAGACTTCCAAAGCAATTAGCAACAACAACAAATTGACTAACTGTAATTTACGCTGAATCGATGGCGAGCGGGTGACATAAGCAGCTGAACAAATAGTGGGAATAAATTAAAAAAAAAAATTGAAAGATTTTCGAGACAAAAAAATAAAAATATAAAAAAATTAAAATGATAAAAAAATAATATAAAAAAATTCAAATGATAAAAAAATAATTAAAAATAAAAATACTAAAACTGTTAAAATTCTTCAAATTTATAGGAAAACATACATAATTTTTTGCCAAAAAATAATAACTTTTGCAAACTTATTGCTTAAAATGAAAAAAATATGAAAAAAACTGCATAATTAATAGAGTTGTGAGTCGCTTCAAAGCGCAGTTTGTCACTCACTTTGACAGCTGACATTTAATGCTTGTCAATGGCATCATGCATGAGCATTTATTTGCCGATCGATTTCTTGGTAAACTAAAATGCCGCGACTCCCCGGCGGCGGCACTTCTTTAAAAGTTCGCCTAAACGCTGAGCCAGCATGCGCTACACATGTTTATGTAAGTATGTATGTGTGCACGTGTGTTTGTGTTTGTGCTTGGCGTGTTTATGCGAACTTCCATAACTTTGCCTGTAGGCGTTGTTGACTTTTGATGGATATTTTTGTATTTAATATCTGCTTCTTGTGCAAGTAAACAACTTATTCGACAAACCACACACACACACACATCCCAATAGCTGTACATACAAAGTCATGAGATTCGTCATAGCTGCCGATATTTTGTCGTGCATGCATTGACAATGTATAACTTATTTAAATTCGCTGACATTTCGAAGCATTCGTCACCAGCCAGCGGAAGAATTGCAGCTTTTTGCATAAAATGAGGCAGCCACAAAGGTGTGGATAGCTTTGACGTCTTATTCATATTGATGAGCGTGCTTTGTGCTTCATAGTGCTGGAATTCCGAAATATGTTATAAGCTAATGCAATGGTACTGAAATCTGGAAGACAAACTTCATATTGGATAGTCGAAAAAGTATTTTCGTATTTCTAATCAAACTGCAAATTTGGAAATTTTGAGTTATTAAACTCAGTAAGATCACTCGATCTAGAGGAACGAATCAATACATAAAAATGCAATATTGAAATAATATTTTAGAATCTCGAATTTAGACCAAGGGCGCATTAAATATGCAACTGTATGACTAATGTGACACATTTGAGGCAGAAATCGAAGGCGACTTCATGCCAGTGGAGTCACTGAGCTTGTCAAACTTCACATTTACATATTTACATACATATGTATGCATGCAAATCAGAGGAAAAGTAGCAAATTATATTGTAAACGATCTGTTTGTATGTGTGTGTGTACTTGTAAGCAGCACTAATAAGCATAGCGGCACGTTTGAGATTGGCATCGCCGCTGCTGCCACTGTTGCCACACTAAAGATCACAGGCAAATGTGCCAAAGGCCGTTAAATAATCGAGCCAACAACAAACAACAACCAAAATAGCATAGCAATAGCTGCGGGCGTGCGTATGTAAGTGCATGGCGGTGTAATGCTCACCCGCTTGACGTCGTGCCGCAAGTTGATGGCAAGAATTCGATAGCGCAGCGTGGATAATGGAGCAACTCACCAAATGAACACACAGACACACATGCAAATGATCACTCAGTGATAAAAGGTCGCACACACACCCACATACATATACATATATGTGAAAACATATACAATACAGCTCTGGCAACATTAAAGGCCTTCCATTCATTTCGCGCTGCAAACATTTTGGGTGGCCCGCGTCACTGCAGCTCTAACGGCGTTTAGACGTTTGCTCAACGGTCTGACAGCCAAAGTGGTTGTCAAATTGACGACTGCGTCCTGCTTGCGCTTGCGCTGTAGCGAAAGTTGGCGTTTGGGCGAAATACGGCTCAGAAGATAAAGGCGCGCTTCGCATTTGCTGTGCTTAAATTTTTATGGTTGGAAATTTGGCGTCTGTAGACTTACAAATAAGCGAACAGTCAGGCTTGCGAGCATGAAAATCGCTCGCTGTTATTAGCCGTATTATGATTGGAACTATTATTATTTGAATGATTTTACCCAAAATATGGCTTCCTCAAAGGCATTTGAAATTATTTGTAAGCATAACTTAAAACGGTAGGTGCCGACGTTCGAATGGTTTCTGGAGCTTTTTTTATACCCTAAACAAGGTATGCAAAGTTGGCCACGATGTTTGTAATACTTAGGTTTCCTCAGTACTCGAGATATAGATTTGAAAGTTTGTACCCGTCCTTTTAGCCCCAAGAAGCTGCTTATTTGTCAGAATGGTTAAGGGTAGACCATATAGCTGGCACACAACATTTTTCAATTAACGAGATATCTTCAAAAAATTCGTCATAGATTATTCTTATATCGCTGCTGGTCAATCAATGTCAGCTGTAAAGGCAGACCACCATACTCATACACACACATATATTTCTTCTAATCCATCTACAATTTCTGAGTGTACCTTGAATGGCTCAGCAATAATCAGGCCTCAAACTGTAGATACGTAAATAATTCAAAAGTGTTCAATCAATTAAAATTCAAATTTTCATATATTAAGCTAAACATCTTGTGGCTGCCAAATCCCCAGTGACCAGCGACTTTAACCGCCGCCGAGCCATAATACGCCACTGTGTTTGAGTCAGCGCAGCGCCAAGACGAGCTGCCTGATCGCTAATCGCCTGCTCCAATCAGTGCCCCAGCGGCACGCTACCCCACTCAACGGCCCTGTCAATTTGTCCGACTGTCTGTCGTGTGTCTGTTGGGTGCATAAATGCTTCAACACACTGTACGTGTGTGTGTATTTGTCGACTAGTCCCTTCCATGCACACGATCGCTTACATACTTTTGATACTGTGCTCGTTCACCGCGATCGCCTGTCGATAAATGTTAATATATGTGTGTGTGTGTTCTTCATTGGCAATGACATCATCATCGGCACATGCTGTCAGCGCGCCTCTGTTGCTGCTGTTGTTGTCTTTATATCGTTACTTAAGCTATGCGTTTGTTGTTGACGCTGTCGTTGTAGTGTCTGTTGTCGCCTGGGTCAGCAATTCTGTGCATAAAATATTTTAAACACTTTTCGATTTATGTACGAGTATTTAAATGCCACTTCAGCATAAGCGATTTGCATGCGAGTAGTGAGAAATGGAAAAACGGAAAATAAACAAATTGAAAATAAAAATTACATTGTGACTGAGAATTATTTGCACACACTGGGTTTGAATTTTATGTACAGTATGGTGCAAAAAAGTAGTACTGTAGCGTGTTTTATGAATTCAACTTTAAGGCAACGAATAATACAGAACAGAATGTTATAATATGCATTTTAAATATTTATTATTTTTAAATATTTTTTTATTCGTGCTGCCAGTTTTTTGCACGCTATTGTGAAATATTCTTATTTGCATAAAATTTGAAGAACCCACACAGAATCTTATTAAAAGTATTTTAAAAAGTTTTGTATTCACGCTGCTATTTTCTTGCACTCTAGTGTGTCATACCCTCATATGCATACATTTGGAAAAAAACCGAAGTACTCGTATTATTTGCTGAATATTAATATTTTTTGCCTTTTAGTGGCATTTCATAAGCAATCAAATCGGTTGTTGTTATTATTGTAATTGATGTTATTGACATTTTTTTAACGTAAATATGTCGGTAGTTATGCAAGACCTAGCATAATGATCTGCAGATGTCACTTAAACATTTCAAGTATCTAAATATTTAATATTCCAATGTCATATGAATCATTATAAATATTTCTGTTAATTACGCGGGGCGACAGATACGACACACGATTGTACAGCAAAGTCAGAATAGTCAAAAATTCCATTAGAAGCGAAAAAACTTCCGTTGGTTCGGGAAGTGGCGTAAAGAGGAGTTAATAAGAAGTTAGAAAACATTCAGACAAAATTTTGATGCGTGTAGCCACGGCCTTATGCTTATGAATATAGGTATTTGAGTAGTTAGGAACTTGAGGGATTTCTAAGCATTAAATTTTAGTGTTATATGCCTAGATGGGAGCTCAAAGATCTTGAATACATCACGTATATGATACCGATATCCCAGAAGAGATATTGTAGTCAAACCAACCTGACTCATTTACTCCTATTATCCAAGAATCCGAGAATATATAGTAGAGCTATATATAAGCTGTCTTTGATCCGACAAATGTTACTCTCAATCGAACAAACTATACCAGACTCTCAAACATACAGGGATCACTTGAGAGAGGATCAAAACTTTGTAGGTTATACTTCCTTGTACTCGATAACTTTGGTTTTGCGTTTATATGTAATTTTTTGACAAGAGAGCAGAAACCTGTAGAGAAATGGCAAATCGAAGACAGCTATACTATCGGAAAATCACACTTCATATAATTTTGAATTCTTGGTAACCGATTAAACGGTCACCAGAGACTGCAAAGCATTTTGTTAGGGTGCACGATTACATTCTTGCCCCTTTTTACATTCTTGTTGTCATTGAAATCTTACTTCATTTTCCAAAAAGCGTTTGATTTATTGCGTTCAAAACGGTGCCAAGCTGTCAGCCCTCGCTGTGCAGCATTATTTATGTTCTCTGCTCTTTAATTTTTATTGGTTTTCCTTTTCCAAACTTTATAACGCCGTTTGTATTTTCCAAACGTTTAATGTTTACATTAATCATTCGCTTTAAAGTCAGTTAATTTCTGTTAATTAATATGTGTGACAACAGCGTGCTGGTGCGACGTGTTGCGCATGCGCAAAGCCATTTGAATGCTAATGACGCCAATGTGCTTACATCGCTTTTAAGGAATTTGCTAACCAATGTAGTCAAACTAATTTTTCTGATATATATGTAAAGCCGTTGTACGGAACTTGAGACAATTTAAATAAATTGAGTGGAATTATAGAAATGAATGAATGGGTGATCAAGTAACGCGAACCGAAATATGTTTCCCAAGAGAGCAACGTTCTGCAGCAAAACCTAACGTTGACTACCAAAATTCCAGCGCCTTAAATTTGGCAACTAAACAGAAATTAACAAGCAGCTCTGTAAGCGGCCACGACAGTCGGATCTAAGTAGCCGGAACGGATCCCAACTTTTATCCGGCCAAGGATTGTTGTAGCTACGGAAAACATTCTTCAAGTAATTTCGAGGAATTGCTTCGAAGTACCCGCAACGGAGCCGAACTTTTATCCTTAGCCTCAGTTTCTGAGCGAAAACGTTGTCATTGGCGTCATTTTCCAAAAGAGAACGCTCAAAGTTCTCTCTTCTCTAATTCAAAAGCCTTTTTTATATATATTAGACCTCCACCAACCGCCAGCAGCAGCAAGGAACCTTACTTCTGCACTGTACCATAATACTTAGATAAATCACAAAATGTGAGGCCAAAGAGCAAGCGATGACAGGAAACCGAGATTGACTCACTTAAGTGGGCACGCAATTTTGCTAATAGGCAATTTATTAACTGCCAACACGACGCGCTGACTGACAATGAAGATGCGCTGTGATGCCTAGCAGTGTGGGAGAGTGAAGAGTATAGAGTGTGGTAGTGGTGAGAAGTTCGGCAAACGATGATTAAAACGAGTGAGGCGAGTGACACCAAATGACAACGCAAACGATGATGAAGTTGATGCTGCGAGTATTGATGGTAATGCCACAAATCATATTTATTGGAACTTTTCGTGTGTGTGGCGCGCAGACAATAGGGGGTCGTAGCAGCGGGGGGAGGTACTCTAATAAGCGGGAGGCAGGGAAATAGAAAATGAAATATATTGAGCGACCAAGAGGGTATGCGGTTGTGGGTAAAACTTTGTATGGTGGAAAGAAATGGCGGCAAGAGAGAGAGAGAGAGAGTGAAAGAGAGATGTAAAAATATATAAAGACTAAAATTAAGTTTGCAAAGTAGTACTAAATTAGTTAACATAGAAATAACTGGGTTATGTGCCGAAATTTAAAATCGAAACTGAGACGTATTTAAAGCTTTCTTCAGTGAACTGGGCGTTGCGTCACTACTATTAGGCCCTTTTTTGTGTCTACAACATGCTGGTCTTGCTGATTGCACAAATAATGTTCTTACGAGAAAGCTTTGAGCTGCCTACTAGGTATATATACAATTATACGAGTACAAAATATGAGTTTCCGTGTCTCGTTAACGGCGTCTCCTGCTTAAATTGCAAGCAGTGGCCACGGTGCTGCCGTCTAAAAGCTCTTACTAATGCTGGGCACGTGCGCGACAAATTGTTGGCACAAGCGGACGCACACACATACATACATATGTATATACATACACAAATACCAATGTATGTATGTATATATAAATGTGCATACGAAAATTATGAAGATATGAATGAGAATGAGTGGGCATTTTTCCTGTTTTAGTAGTTTTAAGTTTCCTTACTTTCATATCTTAACTTAGTGCAGCCTGAGTCATGTAACTGCCAGTATTAGAAGCCGCAAAGCTCAAAAGTAAACTCTAAATCCGCTTGTAGCTAGTTGCAGCACTCGCCGCTCGCACTCGTCGACTTTGGGGCACCCAAAGTGCAAGCAATTAACCTCGTCATTAGCAAATTCTAAGAAAAGGCTGAAATTTAATGCTTTTTCACTGCAACTGGGAAGCTGTAAGAATCTCCGCTAACCCCAGAGTAACTCAAGGACTCAACTGACCACACAAACACGACCAGCTGAGCCACCAAGCGTTCCAATAGCTCCGCAGCGCACTTACTTCGCATGACCGCTGCGGCGGAGCAAATTAAATGTGGCTTGCCACACGATGAACCGCCTGCTTCGGCTCGCTCATCACCATGGCAGCGTTGAAAAGCTGAAGCATGTTGGGTTTAATAGCAACCTTAAATGTGGCCCGATCTATTTGCAAGAAACTCGTTGCAAAAAATATCAAAAAAAAACTGCAGAGTTAAAATAGCGCAGCGAGCCATTCTAGTGAAAGTGCTGGCTGCTAAATGAATTTAAAACTCTGTACACACACACAAGCGCGTTTATGTTAAGGAAGCTGTCTGCATGTGGGAGCTGGAAGTTTTTAATTGAGCTCAGATTTCAGGCAGCCGTAGAAGCAACGGCAAAAAGGGTTTCCCCAGCGAAAATAATGCATCCGCTGTTGTGCTCTAACTAGAAATATGGCAAGTTGTGTGCAACGTTGTGGCAACACACACCTATTTACTAACAAAATAGCATAAATGTTGGAAGCGCTGAGTTATGGCATACCTATGCTGCTATATCTGTGTAGACACACACACATACTCGTGTAAGCAACTGCATTAACGGTGGTTGTAGCTGCCTCAATGCTTGATGAACTGTCTGCCAGTTAGTTGCAAGCATATTGTGGCCGGCAAATTCAATTAAAAAATTTGTTAACTATTCACCACGTACAACAACATAGAAGCTGTAGTATTTGTTTTTTTCATTAACTGTCTGTTTTGTCTGCCGCTGGCTTGTGGCCCGGCTTGAGGCACACATTGCCCTTTGCGTCATTGCGCAAACTTTTCAAGCGCACATGTAAATCGTTTATAGTTCGATTTGGAGTCTATTTGCTCTACACAATGGTGTTTTGTTGTTGTTGTTAAAGAAGAGCACAGCGAAATCATAACGTCTTTCAACATTTTGTTTACATGGGGAAACTTTGATGTTTCTCTTTGACTACCGTTTGTCGACTTTTGTGTTGTCTTCTCAGCGCTTTGTTATTTATTTATCAATTCTTTAAACTAAAATTCAATTTAAATTAATGAATTCAAATATAAAAATATAGTAATCACATATTTTTTTTAGTTTCTGCAATTGAAATAGCTTTTTATGTTTGCCCAATAAATCAACATCAAACTCTGCTATGAAATAAATAATACAGTTTGAAAAAAATAATTACACATAGTCACCCAAAATGCCACTCATATTGAAAAAAAAAATTGAGTTTTGGTTATAAAATGGTTATATATTGGTAACAAAACGGTTACATATTGCTTATAAAATGGTTACATATTGGTTAGAATACGGTTACATATTGGTTGTTTTGCATTTTAGGTGACGATATGTACACATCTTTAGTTTTTTATCAATAAACCTTTCATACATAAAAAACGTCTTCACCTGTTACCACTGTGGTAATCGCCATAGCTTCACTAATGCTTGAACGAAAGCAATAAATTATCAGATTTCGTTAAAAATGCCAAACAGCTGAGCGAGCAGCTGGCTACCGCGATCACTTTCGATTGCTGATAAAATCTTTAAGAATAAACGTGATAAATTTCAATCAAAAACACACAAAGCAAAAAAAAGGAGCACTATGAATTGAAAATGAGCAGAAAAATGTGTATCAGAACAAGTCCGGATTAAGCATAAAGGCGAGGCGTTAATAACCGCAAAGTCAAAATTAATATTAATGCGAAAATTTGCATAATTCAAACGACCATCAAGCAGTAAAAGAAAAAAGAAAAAATAAAAAAATGAAAATAGTGAAGATCAAGTTTCAAGTAATTCATTGAACGCATTATTTTTTTTTAACAAAAGCGAGCGAAAAAGCACGAGGCAGCAAGGAAAAACCAACACTAAAATTAAGAAGTGAATAATCACGCTGTCACAGCACACAAAAAGCGATAATAAATGATGGCACAGCGTAAATATCGAAAGAGTAGCGAAGACCATTGTTGAGCCGAACTGGCGGCTCTACAGAAGTTGACAGAACACATGCGCTATAAAAGAAGTTTTAATGACGGTAGCTGCTAGGAAGGGGCAAAATGCGTGAGAAAATGTAAATGTGAAAATATTGACACTTTTAGATGGTGGTAGGTCTTAGATGAGAAAAACTCGTGATTTAATATTTTTACTAAAATAAATATTATCCATTAATTACTCATGTTCTAGTAGATATCTTGAATACTGGCAACCGGAACTGGCAAAAGTTATGTTTTACACAATTGTGACGGATATTAAATTCTACATTCACCAAGTATTAACAGTATATGGACACTGAACGTGACTAAGAGGTACAGTAAATAAATAATTAGTAGATATTTTTTCGGGCTAAGACTCGCTCGCTCGCTGAGTTTGCTCGATTGCTAATGAAGAAAAGATTTTTAGCCGGAAAGAGCTTATGAAATGCAAGCACAAAGTTCCAACAGCTTAAAGTTCACTAGTTAAACTTTAACAATTTTGTGAGTGATCAATATGACTCCGATTTTATCAATATTTAGATAACATATCGGTTACATTTATGAGTTTTACTCTCAGCTCACACACTAAAATTAATTATTTATGAAAAAAAATCAAAAATAATTTTAAAAACTTTTCATTTTGAATTGTTGTCCACTTGACTAAGCTCCTCTGGTGTCTTTTCGCATTACCGCTTAAGACCAACACTTACCCACACGCTGCAAACATTAGAAATACAAACACAATGGAGAATTCCAAATATTTAAACGCTGATAGTGCAAAAATCGAAAGACAAACGTTGTTGCTTTGCTGCTTTTGACGCAAATTTGAAAAGTGTGTAGCAAAACTATTCGCAGGCGGCTGATAAGATATGAGCATACTTTAACGCAAAAATAAGAATCGAAATGAGACATGAAACGTGATAAGCTTAACAAGCTGGCGAGCGATAAATTTAGCAAGAGAGAACTTCGGGTGATTCGTGAAATTGCTAAGAATGCGACTAAATTAATAAAAGTCAGGCGAAGCTCACAAAGGCATCAATCAGTCTCAGCGCAGAAATGAAAAAAGAAAAGACTTTGAAAATCAGCTATTAACGCATGAAATGCATTTATTTGCTCCTTGCTTGAGAAGCGAAAAAATGGTGCTACTCGCCTAGCAACAATTCCACAATTTACGATCAATTAACCGCTGCATGTGTGAATGTGCGGTGCATAATTTATGCACCAACACACTGTTGCTGGCATTGCTTTTACAAATAACATATTTATTACAAAAACATTTAAGTGCCCAATTAATTGAGGCATTCAATTTTATTGTAACATATTAAATTCCTATTAAAAATCAATAAATGCCTGCCGACCAGCTCCACAATCTCCGCAAGTAGCTGAACGGCGGCAATAAACTGCAGTCATCTGATCCACAATATTTATAGCCACGCAATCCCTGACCTCATTGAACCAAACGCTGATAATAAACACAGACGAAGAAGAGATTTTACGAACGGCCACGCTGTTTTGCCTAAGAACTCGAGTGCCAAGTGAGCGCAAGTGGGACTCGGAAGGCTATTTAATGAAAACATAATAGTTGCATATATGAATATATGTATGTGTGCGTACAAAAATTTCATAACAATAACAAAAATTCAATGAAAATTCATAATCATTAAGAGGGACAGCAAGGGGCAACAAGCATACACTTATGCGAGTGCATAAAGACTGTGGGAGACTCTGGCGACTGCAGCGCTTGCATGTATAATTAAATATAAATATATAAAATTGATTAATTATCAATTAATTTTCTTCTTTTCTATGCCTAAGCCTTTATAAGCAACCAAAGGGTCTTCTTTTCTTGGCTTTATCAATTAAACACTTAATCAGTGAGGTCTTTGTGTACTAATTATATCTTGAAAATGATACATTACGTTTGACAAGATGTTTGTTACACCCAAAAGAAAACATGGAACACTCAATAAAATATATATGGGGTAGTCTAAAAAGTCTTTTCGTATTTTGTCAATAGATGTGGTTACAGTCGTATATCTTCAGTGCTGCCAAACACATTGCGTCTTACCATATAGTGCTGGAAAGGTGATAATTTAAGCTTCATTTAACCAAAAAAAATTAAATTCAGGGAAGTTGGAAAAAAGTTACGGCTGTTTACTGTCCACAACTGATAAGATTGAATCGAAAAAAACGGCTAGAACTGATCAACAGAAAAGGCTTCATCTTCGATCAGGACAAAGCTAAACCACACACATCTGTGCTGACTTGGCAAAAACAGGGAGAACTTGGCTCTTCCCAGCCAACGCATCCACCATATAGCCCTAATCTTGGACCATCGGACAATTCTTTGTTTCGATCAATGCAGAACTACCTTTTTGGAATAAAATTGGCTTCAAGAGAAGCCTGTGAAAATTACTTGTCGCAGTTTTTCGCCGAGAAACCAGAAAAGTTTTACACTGATGGATTAATGTCTTTAGCGGAAAAATAGCAAAAAGTGGTCGACCAAAATGGTACTAATTTGATTCATTAAAGTTTATTATAAATATAAAAAATGAAGTTTAATTAGAAATAGGAAAAGACTTTTTCGACTATTAAATATAAGTAAACATATTTAGTTTTAGAAATTTGTAAGTGTATATCACCCATTTCACGAAAAATTCTTTATAAATCCTCGTCATACCCTGTACTTACACGTGTAAGCGCCCAATACACGTACATGTGCTGTTTGCCACCGCAAATAAAATAAAACCAAGCACTTATGTGCGAATTTACAACATACATATGTATGTACGTGTGTGTGAGATTGCGAAATGTTGCGAAGGTCGTTCGTTAACGCTTATCAGCAGCCGTTTTTGCTTATTGCACCGCTATAAAGATAAAAACCAGGAAGTCGAAATTCCAAATATTCTCTAATGCCGAGCGCGAGGGGCTAAAGCCAGAAGCAAAACAAACGGTACAAGCGAAAATTCCAAAACTACGTAAGAAATTATAAATTATCGGTGATAACTTGCAGCTGATAACGGTAAAAAGCTAAATGTGTGACATAAGTGCGAGTGATATACAAACAATTACACACACACACAGCCGCACTTGCATGCAAAAGCGGCGCCGTCATTAATTGTAAGTGCTGCTGCTTGCCGTTTAAGTACCAAATATTGTAACAAAACGGCGTTTATTGCCTGGCAAGCATGCCACCCAATCGAAAAGTGACGCTTTACACATTTTTTTTTTACAATTTTTTTAATTTTCATGTTTTGTGACCCCAGACGACTGGCAGGCGATTTGTCACAATTTGAAAATGCAGCAGAAATTAAATGGAGCCCAAAATGAGTGCCCGCCTGAGATGCGTGACACTCACGAAATGTCTGTGAAAATCAAAATCAATTGACTTCCATTAAATGCACTTCAGTTGCAGACGCAGCAACAGCAAAAAGCAACAGCGAAGCATTTAAAAATTTTATTGTAGCGCAGAGAATTCATCAATCAAACGAGCGGCGACGCACGCATGCGCGCGAACACACCACATTGGCACAATTACAGCGCATTACGTCGCATTGGCCACACTTGTTGCATTGTTTTTGTACGCTTTGAAATGTCAGTACTTCAAATTAGCACAAATATAGCATTATCGCTTGTCTCCATGCATTTGTGTGTGTGTGTGTGTGCGTGCGTTTGCTGCTGTGGACGCTTAGCTGGCGCAATTGCTGAAGGGCTCTTTTGACACGCGTTTTTATTACACATGCAACATGTCGCAAGTGACATGCAACGCGCACTCAATTTTAAACAAATATTTTAAGACACTCAACAGCATTTTTCACACTTCCGCCCCACTTCCCGCCGCTCGCTTTAATGCTTAATGGTAAATTTATTATGTTTTGAGCGGCTGCTGGTCGTTTATGGCATTTGTTATTGTTGTTGTGCCATATTGAAATGTTTGTGCGCACTTCATTGAATTTAATTGAAAGCAACTGGAGCAGTTGGCGGCTAATGTAGGCGATTAAAGATGTAATGGAGTGACACAAACTAATGGAAATATTGGGTAGTCGAAAAAGTCTTTTCGTATTTTGTCAATATATGTAATATGTTAATAAATATGTTAAAAAAAAGTAAAAATAAAAAAAAAATTTAGTAGGTTTCCAGCACTTTTAGTAACTAAAAGAGTACTGAGTATGTTTTGAGAAATGCAGAAAATGATTCGACATATACCAAACCAATGTCATGCCAAGCTTTTTTGTTTAGAACGCATGAGAGTCATCAGCTTTAGCTCATTTTATTCTTTTATGTCCGAGTTTTTGTCAAATAACCGAAAATTGAGTCAATCAGCTGTTCGATCAGCTGTCAATTGCATCAATTAGTCAAGACACGCACCATACACGGTGGAAAAACTCGGTGAAGTGGTCAAGACACGAACCACAAATGGTGGAAAAATACGCTGAAATATCTGCCAGATGCGTACCATTACTTATTATTGATTTTAGTCAATGAATTTTGCTGAAACCTATCCGTTACTAACCAGTTTCGCGTCATTCATAAATCTTCACTAAATCAAAAGCTTTATTGACATAATCATTAACTCTAAATATGCATGCTTTGTTAGAAAAGGCATTTAAAAATCGATTTTACAACCGTTTAACAGAAGAACAAAGAAAACTACAATAATTCCGAAACAATGACAAAGTCTTTTGTCCAAACTTAGAGCAAAGACCACACCCGGTTAAATATTTGGCTAGCTGTAAGCCAATATTAACATAAAACCAATGGTTATGCAAACACATGCGCCCAGCTGAAGCGGATTGTAGCATATTACTATTAAGACCCAACCAATAATACCAAAAAAATGTTTGAAAGCAAGAAACTAACATTTTTTGAACGCTCATAAATAATAACAACGCTTTTTTGGCGGCGCGTCTTTACAGCTGAGACGAACGCATGCGCGTTGAGCCCCAAAAATAAGAAAACAAATACTCGTTGCTTAAAATGAAAGCGCAGCTAAACTAGCTCAGAATTATGTGAATATTTGTAACAATTCTGAAAAGTTTCACACGCCAGCTAAGAGTTTGCGTATCATAAACACACAAGCTCTTCTAGAAAGTGTGTGAGGAGGTGTTAATAATATATTACTAATATTAAAAATGACTGCTTATTAATTTTTCAACTGATCAGACACGTTTTGCTATTGTTATGGGGTTTGTAGTTGGAGCCCCCGCTGTGCTCTTGTAAAATTCTTTAAACTTTTATGATTTTATGGTTCGTTATTTTAATTAATTTTGAATGAGTATAAGTAAATTGAGCTTGAAAATTCATTTCTTCTAAGCATAGCAGACTATTTTAGTCTTTTAGTTACTTATTTTAGGAGCTTGCTTCAAAAATATCAAAACCATTTACTAAACATTTGCCAGTTTTTAAGAGATTTTTAAATAAAAGTTTATCAAACAAACTATATTTTATAACAAAAAAAATCATGAACTTGTAATGAAAATTTTCAAAAAAGTTTAATATAAATCTGTAAATCAGTCAAAAATTTTACTGTTTCCGGTTTTTCAACGAGTTTTTGGCATCTAAGAACATCATTTTTCACCAAAATGTGGCTCATCAATCTTAATTATAATCAAGTGAGCCAGCTAAACCACAAAAAAAATATCTAAAAAACAACGCGCTTAGCCGCTAATCCCTTGAAATGTTTCAATAAATAAATTTATCACTAATACAAGCCAGCCGCTAAACAAAAAATAAATAAAAATGTGGAAAATTTATTCAAAACACAAATTAAAATTTTAATCAAAATATGTATGCCGCCGCTTAAATAACTAATTGGACTCATTAAAAGGCGTTTATTTACAAGTTTTTGTTAATTCATTGCTTTATAATGAATCGCCGCTACACATACTATATTATATGTTTTGATTTGAAAAATTTATGTTATCTTTCTGTCTTGCCGCCTACTCTAGCACATCTTCCGCAATACAATAAATTTACATTAATTAATTACGAGTCATTTGTAACTGAAACGAGCACGCTACAATGGGTAAACGTGATACAATGGAAATGTTTAAACTACAATAAATTACATCAATTAAGATAAGAAGCTTTTCGACTTAAGGTGAAAGCTCTATTAGTACTCAAAAATGCAGAAGCTTTCACCAAGATTCTGTAATGCAATTTAAACAATTTAAAAAAAATGTGTTTAGTAAACCGCTCTGAATCAAAAAAAAAGCTAATTTCAAAATTCTTAAATTGTTTCAAATTCTAAGCGAACCTGTACGATATACATAATTTAGACAATTAGGTTGAAGGCTTTCACCTAAAATACAAAAGCGAAATAATTTGATTTGAAACACCACAAAGCTCAACCATATTTAAAACGTTGAAAAAAGCACCAAAAACAATACAAACTTAAATTTTGAAAAAATAATGAAAGCTCTTGATGAAAGCTCTGAGGCATGCTTTGGTCTGTGACGTTTAATAACAACAGAGTTTAGAGGGGATACATATACTACGAAACAGAATATTTTACGTTAAAGTTCATGGAATTGAAGTAAGTATAGAACATGGACCATCAACCGGAAAGATTTCACCTGAAATAAGAAAGCGCAGTAATTTTCTTCAAAACAACATAAAGCTTAACCATATTTAACACGTTGAAACAAGCAATAAAAGCTAAACCAACTTAAATTGCAAAAACAAAATAATGAAAACTTTTGATGAAAGCTTTGCAGCATGCTTTGATTTTTGAACGTTTGATAACGACAGAGACTTAGCATCACAATATTTTACGTTAAAGTTCGGCAAATGGAATAGAGTATCCATAAAAAGCTTTGCTAAGATGAGTATGTTGCCTTCTGCGCTTCCCGTCCAATCAACCAGCTAAACCGCTCTGAATAAATTTAACACCTATATTTGTTGCCGCCGCAGCCTCCCTTCTCCGATAGCCGAATCGATATCAATTTGAATTATTTATGCCGTTCAGCAATAAAAATGTGAATCAGACATATCGATTTATGTGCACAAGAAATTCGAGCTCAACGCGCTGGCTACTGTAGTGGCAGGCGCAACAACAACAGCAGTGCATATTTAGAAGAACAGGCAAAAGCACGCCAAGTATAGGCGGTAGCAATAAAGGCGGCTGATCGGCCAACAAATTGAGCAGCTAATGAATGCATAAACGAATTGAATATCTAATGAAGTTCATTATCAAATGTGCTGTAGTGGCATCGCCAAGGCAAGGGACATTTGAGATTCTAATTATGTTTGAAATGGAAAATATGTGGTGAAAAAATATGACAAACGTAAAGTCCGGTTACAAAAGTTGCTAATGATTTTCAAATTTCGCTAGAGGTATTTTTCAAATACATTTTCTCGCTTCGTGTGGCGCTCATTTTGCGTTCTCTTGGTTACGCAAGTGTTTAAATATTTTGTAGTTCATTAACACGTTCAACGGATTCGCATTTTTCGCAAACGTTTGCAATATTTGCCCAATTAATTACTTTTTTACTCTTGCCTGGGGTCATTTGTTGGCACTTGAGAAACTTTACGCTCCGCGCTTCAATTGCCGTAATTCGAAACGTAGCTCAACGCAAGTAAATGACATTTTCGCAGCTGAATTGTGGTTGCGGTTGCGGTTGTGGTTCAAACATTTTTCCCCACGCTGATTTGCATTGCAACAAAAGTTGAACGCCAAGTAGCGCTTTGAAATTTTTGGTGGCGAGTCTAGTATAGGAGGTGGAGAGGTAAGAGCGTAAAGCATGGAAAGGAAGTTAATTTATCTCCGAATTTCTGCGTTTCTTGCCATTGCCGCTTGCTACACTCTACTAGGTGCTTAACCTAAAGTTATCAGCTTCATATAGCCGAGGATGTGTCTGCTAATAGTGAACTTGGCTTGCACCACAAGTTCAACTCCAGATAACAGGTTTTCAGCGTGAATGTCAGAGTTTGAGAGGCAACAACAAGATGCATTGTAGTTAAGCCTACAAAGCGCATGAAACTGCACTCCGAAATGCATGCGTTCAGCATCCCAAAAAGTATTTTGAAATCTCATTCCATTTTGTGTGACCTTATGGTGGTTTATTTATCATTTTTTTCATGACTTTTGATTTTTTTTGTATTTTGGATTACACAATTTGAGTTTTCAAGGTCGCCGGCCAGCAGCTCATCGCTTACCAGTCCGTATGGTCTACCAGTAATTCAAAAGTACGCTGCTCCGTTGCTTTTTGTCTGATTTAGTGGTTTCGGAATTTGTTTTGATGTTTTTTCATTAAGATTTTCAAGTTTTCTGTTTATTCTTCGTGCTGTTGGCAGTCGCACTTTTCAACACGTTTTTCTACTATTATATCTGCGGCTGCTTTTAGTGCGCCGAATTTCACTTCATAAGCTACCTGTTTGCCCGATGTTGCTTATATTATATACTTGGCTTATACTATTCAGACATTTATCTATATTTAATACTTTGTCATCTTTCTGCTACCTTTTTGGCTTGTGTTTTTGTGCTTCTGCTATTCAAAGTGATAACATTGTCATTAAAATCTGGTTAAAGACATCTTTTAAGTCTGTCTTTTAATGATTATTTCAGTGGTAATATCTCACTCATTCAAATTAAATTTTATTGTTATTGATTATGTTCGTATAAATATTCCATTGTTGTTGCTAATTGATGGTTGTCAAATTTGCGAATTTAAAGAAATTCTAGTAGCCAATTCCGGTTGTCACTGAAGACGGCTTTGTGTTATTGAGAGGCTTTATGTTGGATTATTGTCAAACAATTGTAAATAATGAAAGCTCTTTGGACATAATGAAAGCTCTGTTGACATAGTGAAAGCTCTATTAAGATAATTAAAGCTTTAGTTATTGTTATTGGGAGGCTTTATGATGGATTATTGTCTAACAACTGTAAATAACGAAAGCTCTCTGAACACAGTAAAAGCGTTATGAACATAGTGAAAGCTCTATTAAGATAATGAAAACTTAAACTTTTATTCTATAAACAGCAATGTGACTTACTTGCATTTCAGCTTAAATAATTTGTGAAAGCAAAATAAAGTAGAAATTTACCTGTAAGTAAACAAAAATAAATTTATTAAAAAAATGTAAGAAATGAAAAATTGGTAATTATGAAGTATTAAAAATTTTATTCAAAACTGAAAGCAGTATACATGAAATGATAAAATGACATAGGAAAAGTTCAAGCACTGTTTCTCAAAGCACACAATTTAACAAGTGGAAGCTCTAATGAAAGCTTGCCACAATTTATACAAAAGAATTTTTTCATTAGCTTAGACGTGATTAATAACAATTATTGATTTGAGAAATTATGTCTATGATAAAAGCTTAAAAATGTGAGAGAGTTGAAGTGGACAACTTTGATGAAAGCTCTGATGAAAGCTTGCCACAATTTTATGCATACGAATTTTAGATTAGCTTGAATCAGATTTCTATTAACAATGTTTGATTTTGAATTTGAAAAGTTGTATGACAAAAGCTTTAGGAACACGCTAAAGCTTTTACTACTAAATGAAAACTTAAACTACTTTAAATATTTCGAAAATTATTTTGAAATGTTAGGACGTTTACTTAAAAATAAATTTATTGTGATTTTGTTGCAATCGATGCTATGTGATAGCTTTCCAAAGCTTTTGCGATTTTCACTAACTGTTAATGGCAGATGTAGGCATGCTAAATAAACAATTGCGGCAGCTGCCAATAAAAGCAAAATCATTGAAATTGCCGGCACTAACAAATGGTGTATATTAGTCATAGAAAAATCGGCGAATTGGGAAATACTAATTTGAAACAAAACTAAAAGCTAAAATGCAAAAAACCAAATAAAAATAAAAGCATGTAATTGAATCAGCGACGAAAGTCCATTAGAAGCAAATATATGCTCGAAAGCTGAACAAACAATAAACGCGGAAAAAAATTAGAATAAAACATAAAAATAAATTATAAGTAATGGGAAAATCTGTTCGCAGTAAAGCCGATCGATTTGTGTGATCGTGAAACTGACCGGCGGCCAATGTGCCGCACGCTGCGTCAAGGCGCGCCACGCAGCCACAATCTGTTACTTGCCGCTTTTTATGCCGAATTTTGTTTACACGCGCTTTAATGTTTTGCCAATCATTTTCGATTTTCTTTATTGCTGCCCCTTTTATTTTCTCTATTTAATTACAGCATATTTCTTACAACAAACTGCTTGCTGCGCGCTTTGGATTTGCGCCAAGTTAACGCATTGCTTGTAGCATAGAATTTCGCCGCAATGAGTGGCAAACAACAATTGGCTCATCGGCTGCGGGCTAAAAATACGACTGACGCTAACGATGAGTGGCAAGTGGCTTGGCGGCGTGTAGACGCATAGCTGACGGGTGTGGAATGAAGGCGTGTGGCAAGTATTGAAAAGACATTTTTGAAAGGTTCGTCACGTTTACAAAAGT
This sequence comes from Bactrocera dorsalis, assembly GCF_023373825.1. Lineage (NCBI taxonomy): Eukaryota > Metazoa > Arthropoda > Insecta > Diptera > Tephritidae > Bactrocera > Bactrocera dorsalis. The sequence continues at coordinate 660,059 of NC_064306.1, forward strand.
CAGCAGCAATGGAGGGTGTCTAACAACCACTAGAAGTTCGGGAAGGTGTATATTATAAAGATTGAGGCACCCCAACATTGTTGCGAGGCTAGGGTTAGGGCTTGATAGGTTCTGAGCAGATTTTTGGAGGCTTTAGGGCAGTTATAAAAAAGATATTATTAATATATTTATAAATTCTGACAGTACCTTGGACTGAATGTGTCAAATACTAAAAAATAGTAAGTTGTTGTGGTCGCTTTCGAATCCTATGATTTCTTCACACATAAAACTAGAAACATAGAAGTTCATTTCATTAGCTTTATATAGCACGCCCGTTGTTCCTCTTCACTGTCACTTTGTCAGCTTCAATTGGCACACTCATTCACCATGTCGCACAATTGACTTAATCCAGACGTTGCGACAGTACCATTGGTGCCACATACGCCGCATGTGAAACACTTGCAGCAACAAAGCAACATTTGTTTACTGAGCACTTCACATCGATGCAGAAATGAAGTTATACTGAGCCCCATGCCGCCGTCTCACATTGCCAGCGATGCTGCGGCGTTTCTGCTGTGGATAGCAAGCGGGCGTGGCGCACTGCTCGGCTGCAGACGGAGGCCAGACTACCAACGCAGCGCAGGCGCAGCCCAAGCAGACTCATCACTTTAATATCTTATGATTATTATTATTTCTTTGCGCTGCATTAAAGTCCCTATCGCTAGCGGAGTGTGGCGCAGGAGCTGCACAGTCTTAATAAGTGCGCACTTGGTGTTGTTGTAATGCGTTGTCTGGTCGATGAATTTGCGTTTTGCGCATTTATCTGCGCGATCACTCCCTACAACGTTACTACGATTGTCAATGCAGGCTGCTTTGTATGTCTGTATGTCTTCGATAATTATAGATGGCAAATGTCAGCGTGTCAAAAGTGGTAGAACATACAGCTCGAGCGACTACTTGACGCTTGGCAACTCTATAGGCGCACATAAATACCAGTTTAGATATATAATATACATATGGGTATGTAGGTATAACAACATCGCCGTCTCAAATGCCTTACTCTTGTACATTTATTTGTGCATAACCACACACACACATATACGCATACATATGCTACACACATGAGTTGGCTATGTAGGCAAGTTCACAAGTAGAATTGGCACAACAAACATTTAATGGTGGCTATTAAATGCTGCGCGCTATCATTAAACAAAGTCCAAAGTAATGAATATGAATATTAAAATGGGCAGTGAAATGATGAAACTTGTCGCCGTTGATACAAAGCACAGCGCTCAAGTGGGCAGGAAACATTAGAAAAGACAAAAAAAAAACCAAAAGAAAAAAGTAAAAATGCTGTAATAAAATTGTGCTTGTGCTTTATGTGATTTCTAAGTAGGGGCGGGTATAAATAAAAATAACTAAAAATTCTGCAAATTCAAACAATTTCGTTGCCATATAATTATCAAAACCTCTTACAAATGGGTTCAGTGTAAACGTTATTGTTTGGATTTTAGTATAATTGTTTTGACGCTGTTGAATGAAGGCGCCTATAAATTAATGGCAAAAGATTAATTTGTGCTTATAGGTGGCACAGGGAATTTTTAATAATATTTTGAAAAAATATAATAATTTTTTTGTAATTTAAATTTTTTTCCAAGAAAATTTTTCCAAAAAATTTTTCTGTCTTCAAAAATATTTTTTTAAAATATATATTTTTTTCATTATTAATACTTTTTAAAATATGAAATAATAAAAAATTATTTAAAAAATGTATGTACATATACATATAATATTTTTTTAATAAAATTTTTTTCAAAAAATATTTGTTTTCTTTCATAATAATTTTTTAATAATATAGATTTTTTCAAAAATATTTTTTAAAACTTTTGTTTGTGGATTTTCTTTATGGTTTCAGTATAAAAACGCTTTTCTTCACTCATGGTATCATTGATTGAGAAGCTGAAGATAGTGCGTATACGCAACCAGCAAAAAAACACAAATTTATAGCATATTGAACACAAATGCTAATAAATTTTAATACATTTTTTTGTTGATCGATATCTACTTCAGCCCAATAATTAAGCCATTAGAGCCTTCAGAAATTCATGTGTTGCACGCACAACTGCCGTTCAATGATGTGTGTATAGCACACATACGAATAAACAACTGTCAAGGTAAGGCTTTAATGAAGCGCTGAATCACAAACAAAGCAGTGATAGATCGTTAAAGATGCTATATCTCGACTTGAAAAAATAAATAAATAATAAAAGACACAAAATCGAAAAGAATTATAAAAAATGGAAAAATAATATTTACATGCAAGATGACAGCTGTGACTGTCTGTTTTTCCATTTCAAAAAATAATAAATATTAAAAATTAAAACAAAAAATTTAAAAAAAATATATATTTATAAGCTGACAGCTAAGCGCAAAGCAATATCAAACAGCTTGACGCATATAGTGTGGCAAAAATAAAAAAAAAAAACAAAATGACTCAAAGAAAACGAAACACTGATGCTTTCGTTGCAACAACTCATTTACATGCCGTCAAGCGTTCACCGAGAGCCCAACTAACTGCACGCCAGTCCACACAATTAGCCACTCACTGCCTTTGTTGTTGCGTTGTGTCACAAATATGAAAACTATTGCTAAGCTTTTATGCGTGTAAATATTTTCCGCTGCTGTTTTGGCACTTTTCAAGCGAAGTGTCATAAAATTCATACAAAATACTTGAAAACATAAATTGGCTTGCCTGGTGGCCGACATAGCCGCGCTGAGCTCATACACATGTGAAAAGCAGACCGGACGGCTACTCAGCCTAAAACCGGCTGTGAACTAAGCTGCGCGTGCGGTTTAGCGGCAAAGCGTCTCCGCGGCTAATTGGCTGCTCAGGTTTTTGCAGCGGCGTCAAGTAGTCTCACAAGCAGTTTTTTGCTCAAGCTGAGAAAGATCAAAGTTTGGTAACAGTAGATACGAAATATGTATATATGAAATGTTTGTACATCATACGTATATAAAGTGGAGCTATTTTTAGGAATACTTAAAGTGGAGACGAGGTACAACTCGCAAATTAAAAAAAAAAAAAATAATAATTTTAAGCGATATTCGTTCTCAGATTTTATAAAAAAAAAAAACAAATCTTTTGGGAACAAAACTTTTACACTATATATATTTTCTTTTACAAATATTTACTGGAAAAAAATACAGATATATTGGGTGGTCGAAAAAGTCTTTTCGTATTTGTAATCAAATTTCAATTCATTTTTTATATTTATACTAAACAATAAACAAGCAAATATGTACCATTTTGGTCAATATATGTTTCACAAAATAATCTTAAATAAATTTTTTGGCTTTACTTTTAAAATAAAAACTAAATATTTCCAACCGCGACTGATTATATTATCGTTTAAACTCTCCAAATGTGCGCAGTCGCCGCTTGGCTCATTTAAAATGCATTTTTTATGATTTGGCAATAATTGATCTTGATTAATTTCGCTGAAAAGTTAGCAAACTTCAATTGAGTTCTTCTTATGAAGATTGATATTCAATTGGCACACGCAGGCGCTGGCTGGTGCAGCCAAATTGATGCCGAGAATGCCAAGAAGAAAAAATATATACAAAACTCAAAAAAATGAACGAAATAACAATAAAGAGAGCATTTTTAGACTATACAACAACAATATTTATTATCTGTATTCAAGGTGGGTGTTGCCATATAGGTTGACTGAATAGCAACGCTTTCAGCCAAAGCTGCATTTTTGAAAACTTTAAAGAAGTACTGAAATTTATGTCAATTAATTTGTGTGTTGCTGAAGTCTTTCTACAAATGTGGTTATAGAACTCTTTGTGAGAACATTTAGAGCGACAAAGTACCAATAATTTTCTGTAGAATAGCTGGATTCTGCCTTTGTGAAGAGAATAAACTTAAATCAAGTCTCTTTCATCACTAGTAGAGTCCTGAACCTCACAAGATCTCGCTACAGTTCAGAATTAAGCTTTCAAAAGTTAGCGACTGCCGAAGTTTGATTACAACTACGAAAAGACTTTTTCGACTACCCAAAAAATTTCATTTTAGTATTCTTTAATAAATTTAAAATAATTTAATAGACATTTTTTTCTTTTTCTTTCACTAATAATCGTTCAATCACATTTTTAGCATTTTTCAAACAGTCACAACATAGTGAATTTTCTCACCTTGTAGACTTAATAATTTTTTAATTGAAAATAAACACACGCGCTCAGCTAAATGTGTTTGTATGCTTGCTTTTATCTCGGAAAAGTCTGTTTGTAAAATGTTCGGCGCATTAAAATAAACAGTGTGTGCATTCAAGTACAAAAACAAACAAGCAAACATATTTCAAAGAAGAAAAAGAAGAAGAAAAACTCATTGAGAATATGTAAAGTGCATTTAAAAGCGTAACAACAGCAACAACGGCATTGTGCAAAGCGGAAAAAATAACATTAAAAATGGAACACAGTTGATTTCTTGGCGCTGGAATGGGTGCGGACTGAGTCCGGCCACTGTGGCAGGCGCTAACCCAGCGCGGGGGCCAATGGGTTGGCGACAAAGTGGGTAAAAAATAAACAACTAAATAGCAACAAATGCGTGAAGCAAAATATAGTAAATTTCAATAGAATAAACACCGCGGCAAGCGCACTTATTTATATGCGTCGGACATGGCATCAATATCTGTAATGGCAGGTACAAAAGCATAAAGGCTTACAGGCGCTGTTTTGACTGAGAAATGAAATGCACACAAACAGAAATATGTACGCCAATAAAAGCCGCCTTTTTTGACATTTCAAGTGCGTTTGATCAGCTGTTCAACAGCGGATTGACTGTAAAGCATGGGAGGTTAAGGCATTTGTATCTGGAGCAGCGTTTAATGCTGCGCTCAAGCGACAATTGGCCAGCGTGTGCAAAACACACTTCCTTGTCTACACTATTTGATTGAGATGATGAATAAGTGCGAGTAAATATACACATAGCTGTGTCTGTGTAAGTAGTGCATCGCATGTTTACATAAAAAATAATTGCCGGCAGACACACATGTGTATGTTTTGTCTGTAAAATGAGTTATTCTAATATTTACACACTGGATCTGCTTCCGCGCATGCCTTGTGTGCTATCTGACATTACAAAACCCAGATAAGCGTGAATTTCAGTGGCTACTTATGCATAAATAAGTGCTGATTGGCGACTTTTCGAAAAGCTGAAGACCTTAGAAAAAAATATGCATTATATTTTTGATTTCCTCTTGGATTCCATGGCCAATTTTGCGAAAGAACTGCGTTAAGTACTTTAACTAAGAATTTTACACACACAATTCAACATTTGAGCATAAGCTAACACTGAGGTCGAAAGTGAACTGAGAGCCATGCTTCTCTAGAGCCAACCGGAGCTTCAAAAGTAATTTTTCTAACACTAAAAACAAGAGCAGAAGCTGTTCTACCAGTCAGCATGAAGTGTCTTAACAATTTCGCAAACTTTGCTGTGCAATTTGTAAAAGAGCAATGCTCAACGCTGATTGGTCAGTTACTAAATAGTGTGCTCTTTGCTTGCAAGGTATAAAATATGAGAGAGTGAAAGCAAAAGTGCGCGCAGGAAAAACTTTAGTTCTAAATATATTTGTTTGGACTTCAAAAATATGTATTTTTTTTTTTGTTAAAAGCATAAATTGTAGTTCATTTTTCCCACAGCATTTCTCATCTAACATCTAACATATGTACATATACATTATACCTGCTTGGCTTGAAAAAATCAGAAGCGAACGTATTTATCTCAGCTCAGCTTTAACCGAATTATAGCCAGCACATAGTTATGTTTTCCTTTACTGTTATTTGATTTTATTACCCATATCTACTGTGGCCAGTCTTCCAGACTTTCCCACATTAACTGGCGATCTATTGCACTTCGTTGAGTTGAAATATGAATAAAGGCAGAAAATATGACATGAGATGACAATGCGAGCCAGACTATCTGCTCGAAAATCTCAGCAAGCGCAATGAAAAATGAGCTCGCAAGAAGAAATGCTGATAAGCAAAGCTGATGCACACGTTTAAGACTTGCGCTAATGCACATTGCTTGTGGGAGTTGTCTAACCAGCAAACCTAAAACTATATACAGGGGCTTCTAAGCGGTGGATGCCGCGGCAAAGGTAGCAAAAAATAAAGGTTCGGCGATATTTTGAGAAAATATATTGTTGGTTAGAAGATGACTGTAGATCACTAGATGCCAACGACTGAATTTGAGATTTAAGCGTGTCTAGCTTGTAAGTGTATACTTTTAACTGCGCGCAGCTCGCATTTAATGAAAAGTAATATTGTGGCAAGTATATCACAGTGTTGTATATATTTATTTATTAAAACTTCACACCCTTGAACGAAGAGAGCTTGTGAACAGCGCTGCTCTTGCGGCTATCCACTAAGTTATTTAAAGCGTAAATTAAACAGTTAATAAGCAAAGTCACAAAATTACAAATAATGGATGCTGGTGACATATTCTAAAACTAAAATTTTAGATAATTTATATAGCAGGCTGCACCGCATTAGCAGCTTAAGTTAGCCGTTCAGCTTTCAATGAGCTTTCTCAGATATTTTCTTTACTCAATTTCTAAAAGAGAAACAGATGTTTTTGTTTCTTTTCAATCTTGTCGAAACCTTTCCACGAATGGCTGCACTTCATATCTGTGCGTGCGTGTTTTTGTCCGTTTGTTCCATGAGCGTTCCAATGCGTTCCTGCACATTCATTTGGCCTCATTAATTGTTTGCGCACACAAATACATAAAACCCAGTACATGCCGGCCTGCTGCTGCCCCACCTGCGCACCACTCCCGTTACTTATCGTCATATGCTCATTGCTTTATCAATTTGCAACGAAGTAACAATAATAAAAACTAATAAAAGTGTGGAATATGAGGAATATGAACAAATAGTTCTACAACCTTTCGATAAACGCTTCGCATATAAATGTGTATATTAGGGTGGGTACAAAAAACGATTTTTTTTTTCGGTTGGTAGTCTGATAGGCACTTCTAAAAAAATATCTTCAATAATGAACTTTTATTTGTTTCATAGATTTTGTAAGAAATTGAATGGTCTCTAACTTATTTTTTATTAAACCTTTCTCGTTGAGGTTTGTTTTTTTTTTTAAGAATTCCATAACTCAATGAAAAGAATGTTTTTAATTGCAAAATTTATGTTTCTGTAGGAAATTTATTGCTCTACCTGTTAATGAGATAAAAATAGAGAAGTGCAAGGCATAAGACCTTCCCGTTACAATTATGAATTCATACTTGGATAGATTAAAGACCTATTTTTCAAAGTACTCAGCGAAAAAAATATATTCGTTTCTTTTGTACCCACCCTAATATATACATATGTATGTATTGTATGTACATTTTGCAACTGTTAAAAAGCTTAGCAAACATTGCGTAATGTTCCAAGGTGATTGTGCGAATTTTTCTAAGATTTGAAAATTTGCCTTATCAAAGTAGGCAAAGCGCTAGGCGAACGAATGAATGGAGAGAATGTGTTTGAATGTTAAGCAAATATTTTTTAAAGCAATTGTTGCTAAGAAAAATAAATGAATTGCCTTTGCACCAAGAGGAGTTTAGCTGAGAAAGGCTTTTACACTACGAAAATAGTTGGAAAAATAATATATTTTTTAATAGTCTCTAATTCTTATAATTTAATTTTCTATAAAAATTTCTAAAATGCTGATTCGTTGATTTTAATTTCTTTGGAAACAATTTAAATTTTTTTTAGAATTTCTTTATTAAATTTTTTTTCGAAAATAATTGCTTTTATACATAGTATATATATGCATTTTAATTTCTCGTTAACATTATAAGGGTAACTGCTGCATACTTCTTCAAAAATGTTTATTCGTTAAAAAATCTTAAATTTGCGCTGCACCGCAGTCCTGCTCGACACTCGCAACACAAACATACATATCCATGTTTAAATGAGCCTTATTTATGAGTGCGTTTTTTTGCGCTTCTTTACGCCATTCATTAAACAAAAGTTGCACATTTGGCACATATGGGTACAATGTGTGGCGGAACCGACTTTGCTGCCACAGTTCCGTTGCGCGTTGGGAATTTTTATTTTTCTAAATTTTTTTCTTTGCTTTTGATTTTTGGCATATTTTGCTTATAAACAACAATTAATTACAAAATGCGCGTTCACCCGCGCCTCAAGCGCCGCCTGTCGCCGCCAGAGAGTAGGTCAACAGCGAGCCATTCCAGCTTTTTTCGGCGCATGTGGCAACTTATTTACATTAGGCGCAGAGCAATTACTGCCAAACACACACACATTTTCATGTGCGAATTTGCGTCTGCCACGTCTTCGCGCTGGAATTTTATCTCACGCAATTTTGTTTCAACAACTTTTGTGCTGCTTTTTCCATTGCCTGCGCCTTGTCTTTAACTTGAGTGCCAGCCATTTAGTTATGGGTCGCATATGGTGCACTTATGTGCGGCCACTGTGGCATATGCAGCGCCTGTTGCATGGTTTTACGAGGCACTTGTTGGCGTAAGCAAAAATAAAACAACACAGCAGATATGAAACATGCTGGAGAAGTGTCTCTAAATATAAAAAAAAATTCGAGCCAAGTTGAAGTGCTGCCGCCCTCAATGAATGGTGGCTGGAAAAGCTGAATGAATGAAACTCAGACAGCTGAGGGCCTGTACTTTCAAGTGCTAAATGATGGGCAAGAAGGGTCTTTAAAAAAATTAACTAAAAATAAGAATTTATACAGGGTTTTCATTTAAGAGCACAGCACTTTCACTTGCAATAAAGAGAGAAAAAAAGATAGAGAGGTAGAGCCAGAATTCGCGACGAATAATCTCAAACAAATGAGTTCAACTTGACAGCTGGTTTGATAGCTAGCCCCCAAAATATGTACATATATGCTTCTTAAAAAACACCCTATATATTTTATATTATAATATCATCATATTCGCACTAATCTAGCGCCATTTTTAAGAAAACTAACAACAAATAAATAACTTTAAAGAAAAAATCAAAGATTTCTTGTTTTCAACCTAACCTAAAAATATCTGTAACGACATTGCCAAGCCAAAAGACACCAATAACAATTAGTGCTACAATTTTGTACACTCATTTATTATTTTGTTATTGTTTTTTTTTCTTTTTCCAACAACAACAACGCGCACGGTCACGCAGTTAACTGTACGCCAGCCTAGAGGTGATAAGAGCGGACTTGTGCAACGGGCCCACTTCTATACACGCACTTACAGCACACACTTGGTGAGTGTTGCACAATAAAATGAATTAAATAATAAATTTGTAATTAAAAACAAATCAAAAGGAGAGCAACACAGATTAACGCACGAAGATGCTGACCCCTTTACACAACTTCCGATTTGATAAATGCCTCTGACAGCAGCAAAAGCAGCTAAAGTCAACAAAAATGCAACAACAACAGCAACAAAAGGCAGTAACGGTAACCTAAGAAGTGCATGAAGCGTTTTTAGAAAAGTGGCGCAGTCGAAGTTCAAGAGAAACACAGTTGAGAAGGCGCTGGAAGCGGCGGTAGCGCGAGAGGAAAATGCTGGTAACAGAAGATTTCGCGGAATTTGAAAACTTTTTTTTGGATTTTTATAACATTAGGTAGTCGAAAAAGTCTTTTCGTAGTTCTAATCAAATCTCAACTTATGTTTTTATATTTATACGAAAAATACTTTTTCTACCGCCAATATTTAGTAAGATTTAAATTAACTTCAAGTATACTTCCTGCGCTGATGAGCCATAGATGCAGATAACTCCGCGCCAAAGCTTTTCGAAGTCAGCGAAATCTGTGTAAATTTATTTGAAATTCTATTTTTTGGCGTAAATTTAGCAAAAGAATACACAAACACATAATCATATAGAAATGCCGATGACAGCGCTGACTTCGCACGAATTTAGGTACAAAATCAGGCATTAACATAGTGACGCGCCTAAATTGGAAGTCAGATTTCTTCCAAAAGTCTCTGACTATCTTTTTAGTGGCATAATGTCTTACATAATGCTTGGCTTTAGAAACAGACTTTAGTTTTAATTCACAGTAAATTGGTTCATCTTCATAAGTCGCGCTGATAACACGCCACAGCAAGCTGCGCACGTACGCACACACACACATGTAAAAGTCTATTATCAGCACGAAGCGCCACCGGCCGGACGCGATCGGCAGTCGGCAGCTCACCGCGCTGGCAGCGACCAATACGACGCCAACCGTCGCAGTCCGCCAGCATAATTTGCTATTTTTGGCTAACCTTTTGCAGCAGCGCTGTTGTGTGTGTGTGTATGTGCACGCAGAATGTTTGAAATGTTTTGACGTGATTTATGCGTTTGTTGTTGTCAATTGCTGTTGTCTTCGCCCGATAGGCTATGGGCGCTTCTGCCTTGGCTTCGACGCCGCTGATAACCTGGCCTATTATTTATTTGCTTTTCGCGCCACTGTGCGCTCAGCTTGAACTTTATTATTGAACTCATTCGCTTTTATGATTTATTGTTGTTGCAATTGTTAAGAAAACAATGTTAAAATGGCAATTAATTTATATTTTTTATTTAATTTAATTTTTCTGTTTTATTTTTGTAAATGTGTGAGATTAGAAGATCCGGTGTTGCGGCTTTCAGAAAGTGGCACAACGTGTCCTTGAGCAGCATAATAAATACGGCTTTTATGGGAAACGGAAATGGAAATCGATTAACGGTGTAAACAACTGAGAAGCATTTTTGAAAATATTATTTTTTTGATTCAAAAATTATAAATTTTCTTTTCTCGAATATTTATGGGTTGTAAAATTACATGTGCAACAAGTAGCAATACCAACACATTGTTAAGGCAAGAAACCACAATTTTCTAGTACAAAAATCTTTAAATATTGATATTGTGCTTATAAGTACATATATGCATGTGTATGTCAGCCGTCAAACCCAACAATATTTGTTTTTCATTCTTTTTCCTTCCGCAATGTTTACTTTGAAGCTCGGGCCGTAAAATAATATTTTTGACTAGACACGCTTGTTAATAATGAGTATTACATAGAGGTGTTAACTGCTTGATTATCGCACTATAAAAGCGATTATCACACGCACTCACATAAGCATTTAATAGCTCTTTGCCGCTGGCATTATGTTTACTTTTGAGTTTGTTCTGCGCGATAATTTGGGTTGGCAACACAGTTTTTATAAAAATTTTACCGTAAATCGCGGTATTTTATAAGCACATCAGCAGGGGCGAATCCACTGGGAGGAGGGGGTTAACTGCGGAGAGTCCACAACACAAATTAGAAAGTCATGACCTCCTGCGGGTTTTGACGCTTGTTAAGCGCCATGATCATAATACTAATTGTATCTAAAGACACCAAGGTTAGGTTAGGTTGCGTTAAGAGATCGATCCTGAGAGCGTTCTTACTTGGACAGTTGAAAACGCTGGTCCGTTATGACATCTTAAAACTTCTACACCCAAACGAGCCTGATGATGAAGTAGATTCATGTTTTTTTTTTCAAGTACAGAAACTTCTTGCTGTTCTAAATCAATATAAGACAACCGAGTGATCATCTACTTTCAAAACATTTGCCAGAGATAGACAGAAACAATCTGCATGCCTCTCTTGTATGCTCGTCGGTTCAATTATTAATTCGTTTTCGTAGATCTATGGCTAAAAGAACTAAGACAGCGTATATCTCACTTACGCTATACATGAACAAACGAAGTCTTTAGTCGCTGATTATAATAAAACTACCTAGGAGAAGAAATAGCCTTCTTACTGACGGATATTTTTGGGCTTTGATATGAGGAATCTGTTCACTGAGTACTTTTTTTTGTGCTAGCTTTTGGAAACTGAGCATTATACAGGTAGACTAGTTCACTTATGTTACAGACGCATATCCGGTTAATAAATTGGTTAATAAATTAACATATTTATCGCAATCGTACCGTCATTTAACGAGCTGCTACTTATGTAACCTTTTTCATTAGTTTTATGTTACTATTGTCTAAAATTAACTCGCTTACTTCATCTGTCGACAAATAGGCATGCTTATCTATCGGAGGAATGTCGTAAGTAAAGACTGCAGTTGTTGTTGTTAGCTAATAGCAAAATATTGTAAAAGCTAATACTTTAAATAGAATTTCTAACAAAATTCAGCTACAAACTCTGCAGCTGTGACTCACGGACCGCTTTATTTGAGATTTTGTACTTGCATATGCAAATATATGCCTTACAGACTAGACTAGAAGCGAAGGATGGGGAGAGCACAAATATTACGATTTTGTTTGGCATGTCAGCGCTATGTTAATATGAGGTTCAAAAGTTTGCGATCACTTGAGATAATTTGCAGTAAAATGCGTTGAAGTTTCTGTGCATGTTTCAAACCTTTTTAGCTGGGGTTTTCCCCTTTGAGGAGCCGTAAACACACAATAACTGAATAATTTATGTATTTTTAAATATTTTTTATTACTTAGTCGCAGATAAGATTTCTAGCAAACAATCCATTGTGGTTTTCAATCACAGTTTATTGCTCATAATCGCGTGAATGGCTTTAACTTAAGCAAATCTGAGTACATTTTGAATATAAATTAAATAGAACTTGTGAAAATTTAGTTTTTTTGTAAATTTCGTTCGAGGAATTATAAGTTGAGTATTGGGTTTGATTCTTAATCTTTCGAAAGTAAAATTTTCACAAATTGTCAATCCACTTCCACACAACTTTTACACTCACCTTAGCCGTTGCCGTGTGGTAGGTGCCACATGTGGCATGCAATATCAGTAGCACTGCCACGACTTTGAAGATCATCGAGGCACTCCACAGCGTTCGCCTCGCGGCGTTCGCACCACTTTGGGGTACCTGCGCCCCCATTTCACTGTACGCCGTCTGGCTGCGGTTGGTTCACTTGGAAATTCGAATGTCAACGCCAAGCGAAATTTGAAAAATTTTGAAAATAATGCAAACTAAGAATCGCTATAAATCAAAAGTTGGCGCGACGTGCTAATAATTTTTACTAGTTTTCTTGCTTTCTTATTGTTTTTGTTTATTGTGTTTATAACTGCAAAAATTACAAATTCGAAAAGTAAAACATTTGTTTTTATGCTGAAAATGATTTAATTGGCGTTGCTGTAAGTCACTTGTGTAGAACTGAGAAACACAAAATTTAGAATTTTCGCTCTTGTTCTTGTTCGCGTTCTCGTTGCAATTATTCTGTTTTGTGTTTTGAAATATGATTTTTTCGACGCTTTGGCGCTTTTTAGCATTTATTTAGGTACGCTTCGCGCGAAACGCGTGTTCTGCGGCGTTTATTTATTGCATTTAAATTTATTTATTTCTGCGGCGGTGCTCCGCGTGCGAGTCGTGCGATCGTGTGGTGGTGCGGGTGGGCAGACGAGGCGTTGTTTCGCTTGAGCTCAGCGGAAAGTATTGAAAATGTGCGGGATTTTTGCAGCGAAGACAAGGCAAAGCAATGCCAGCGAATGAAGAAAACTCAGAAAAAAGTGGAAGAAATTGTAGAAATACATAACAAAAATAAAAACAAAATGCAATGCCACGAATTGCACGGGGACACGTGATTGGCGTGGCGAATTGGCTGAAATCCGAGCAATTCGCATCGAAGGTACTCAGAATGCAACAAAAGGCAGAAAACTGAAAACGCGAAAGTCGGTTTGTACGCAAAAGGGTGTGGAAACAAATTATAAAAAAAAAAACTGAATTTGAAAAACAACAAAACCGTTCTGAATTAGACAAAGTGTTTGCTTTTGGTTTTTGAGCGTAAGTTTGCTTAGGTTTTGCTTTTCACAACAATATCTTTTTCATAATAGTAAGTTTAAAAAATAAACTAGTGCACAATTACTAAAATTCTCTCTTATAGAATTCGAATCCCAGCAAAAAATTAATTTAGAACAAATAAAATTTAAATTAATTCACTTTAATGGATAGCAAATTCGGTAGCTAAATTATTCGAGCGTTATATTTTAAAAAAATCAGCTTTCAAATAAAAATTTAAAAATTATTTTTCAAAAATTTTAAAAAAAAATTTCATTTAAAAATTCATTTTAAAAATTTTCATTTGAAAATTAGTTATGGATCAGTCAAAAAAAAATTTCAAAACTATTTTTCAACAAATTGTTTTAAAAATTTTCAAATAACTAAATTTTTTTAATATTGACAACATAACAACTGGATTTGAATAATTTTTACGGCTAATGCCTTCAAAATATGTAAATATTTAAAAAATGTTTTTCAAAAAATTTTAAAAATTTTAATTCAAATGATAATTTGCTTGTATATAGCTTTCCAAAGATATTGTATATACGTTAAATTTAGTCGATTTTTTTCCAAATATAAAATTAATTTTTTTTATAAAATTTTTTTTCAATGTGGAACTATTTTTATTGGTTTTTTTTATAGAAAAATTTGCAAATTCGCAAATGTCTAAGCGTATTTTTCGATTGTGAAATTTTGATTTTTGAAAATTGTAAAAATTCCAAAACTTTTCAAATTCTATAAAAATAAAAAAAACTGTATATTTTGGCACAAAAAAATATTTTTTCCGAAAAAAAAAAACAAATTTGAAAGTAAAGTTTGGTTGAAATGACCCAAAGCTTTTAAAATTCCGAAAATTTATTTAAAAATGTTTTATTTTTAATAAGTTATTTTTGCGATCTATGAAGAAAAAATTAATATTCAAAACTATTTTGCGGCAATATGACAATTTTGTTTTTAAGAAACTTCTTTCCAGCCAAAAAGTACATCTTTGAAATTTCACATAAGTTTCAAATCAACAAAGCTACTGGCTTCGCTCTGTCGTCAAAATTTTGCAGTTCCTTGCACTTTTTTATTTTCCACACATTCTGAAGCAAATACTTTCCACCCGCATACTTTAATGCCGCACATTTTATTTGTCCGAATTTATTTTCAATAATTTGTCCAATAAAATGAGGCTTCTTTAACGGAAATATGCCATAAATCACAACTCCTACCGCCACTCCCACTCAAACACGCACACGCGCAAACGTTCGACTCGCACATTCCGTACGCGTTCGGAATCAAAACAGCAAATCAGAGTAGGCTGGTGCACGTATCCTGCCGCGACGGCGTGTCCTGGCTCTAACGCGCAACAAATCCACGCGGATTAACGCAACTAATGCCGGCGACGTGTACGACAACTTTTCGAGGACATCACTTGACGTTTCGTTCGGCGACACGGTTAATACATTTTTTAATTCCAGCAAAGTTTGCCCAAAAATATTTATTAAATA
Source organism: Bactrocera dorsalis (assembly GCF_023373825.1). Taxonomy (NCBI): domain Eukaryota; kingdom Metazoa; phylum Arthropoda; class Insecta; order Diptera; family Tephritidae; genus Bactrocera; species Bactrocera dorsalis. The sequence goes on from NC_064306.1 coordinate 675,307, forward strand.
CCCACACAATCCTCGCAAGCTAAGACTTTTGTGTGACCGAAATGCCAACTAACCACCACCAGCGAACCGTAATCGACGTCCGTACCGCACGACGGCGCACAACCGAATGGAGCTGCAGACTTCCTTTTCGTCTTCGTCGGAGTCGTTGTCGTTGGGGCGCTGTCGGCGCAGTCGCCGGCGCTGACGCTGACGCAGCGCCTGAGTGTTGGTGGCGTGCTGGCGGAGGCGAATGGCGAATGCGGCGCATACGTACGTTTGCATATACCGTGGCCGGTGCCGGGGTGTGCGGGCGCGTTGTGCAAATCACGAGAGATAATACTGCTAATGTAGTGCTGCCGCCGTTGCAGCTGCTTCTTCTTATTCTACAAGTTCTTCTTCTTCAGCTTGTTGTGCCTGCTCGCTTTCTGCTTATGCTTTGCATGCTTATTGTACTCGTACTTGTACACACATGCATATTCGCTAGAACTTAATGTAACCGCAGGAATACTACTCACACACACACACACTCACACGAATGATAGCGCTGGCCGTATGCCGGCAGCTTGTTTCACATAACCTGCACACGAGCAGCCGAAAAGAGCGGTTTTGGTGCGAGCATACGAAGACGCGCGTATGTCCGTTTATTGGTATTTAGTATGTGGCAGTGTATGTTGGCGCGCGCGTAACTGTGTTTGTGTGCGGCGCGCGGAGCTTTTGTAACAAAGCCGAAAATTGTCAGACGACGATAACGACGTCCATGCACAGACTGATTGTAGTGAGGCAAGGCACTAGCATTCAATGGCAGGCAAAAGCGGTGACGACCACAGCAACGGCGCTCTAAGCATACGACAACAATAACAACAGGCGGGTAGCACCGCAGAACCGCAGAATGACGCGAGTGGCTGCGAGGCGACGAAAACGAAACGAAAAGTCAACTCAAGTCAGCAGTTAACGCAACCACAACAGACTACTACAGCAACAACAACGACCAAAACAACAACAACAACTGCGACAACCGTAGATATGATTAAAAATAGAGCAATAAAAAATCGTTACTTGCCGATAGTGATATCGACCGCAACAACGACAGCGAAGACAGTAGAAAACGACGACAACAACAAGCAAATTTCTAAAAACAAAAAAATAAACCAAAAAACAGTTGGCAATAAAATGCGAGGGCAACAGCTGTTCGCAAGTCTGAGGATTGGTTATCCAATTGCAAGTCCAAACTATAGTTCATAAGTCGAAAAAAATTAGTTAAATTAATTAGAGATTTTTAAAATGCAGTCACTATTCCCGCACTGTGGCAACCCTAATGTAGTTTTTCAAATAAAACTATAATTTTCAATTAAAATTACAAATGTCCGCACCCCGAGCTTCTGCCGTCTCAGCACACACAATTGCATTTTATTAAAATTGGCTCTCGCGTCCTCCCTTTATTCTCTCTCCCACGCGTACGCGGTTTCTGGCACAAAAGCCGGTAAACCACGCGCCGTACTGGCACTGCTTTACATGGATTTGTTATTGTAAAGCAGCGCGTATATTGAACGATCTCCATAGTTGGAGAGAGAGCGAAAGCATGCGCTCGCATTTCGATACCAGCTCGCTCAATATTGATCGATCAGTCGTTGGGGTGATTTTTTACAGGTGACTGCAGTTTTTTTTAGTTATACGATGAGGTGAGCAACAGTTCAGCCTACTCAGAATTAGTTGGAGATGTGTTGTTACACAGAAGTGCATATATCCAAAATACCAAGTTAAGAAAGCAAACTCGATAATGAGCGCGGCGGGTTTTCTTAGAGACTTTGCGTATAGTTTATAGTGGCATAAAGAGATACAGAGGGGTGACGATGTCTCAACGAAGGTTCTGAAAGTAGTCGGTTGGAACCATGCTTTATAAGGAAGTATCGGAGTGGGTAGTATGGTTTTGAAGCCGTTCCTTTTAAAAATAATTCGACACTCCGCAAAAAAAGGGGCTTTGGCTACATGTACACATGTAAAAAATTATATAGGTCCCGCCCCAAACTCTGGATCCGCCCCTGGGATGTGCTTCCCTACTATAAAATTTCACTAAGTAAACATTAGAAACTTTCCTACTGGGTTTCTCAGTTGGAGGCGGTTTCCCACCCACATGGTTTACATTTTTCTCTCCCTCTTTTATGTACCAAATAATGTTGAATTTGTAAAGGCAATAAAAATAGCAAAAAAGAGTTGTTGAAGCAACAGCAGTGACAACGTAGGGCTCTGTAGAGGCAACGCTTGCTGTCAGCACTTCACGACAATCGTGTTGGAATGCCGGTAGGCATATAGCAATGTGGTTACAATAGTAACAACAGCAATGGCAATGAAGAAAAGCGGGAATCCGTATTGCACACAAAAGCAATGCGGTGATTTTTACCTTTTTGTTTTGATTTTGACTTTCTGCGCCACCACAAGTTCGCTACGGCAGCCCTGAAGTGGCGTTGAGTGTTGTCAAACCACTTAACTGGGCCCTAAAGAGCGAACGCGCAGCGCACAAGGTAAGCAGATGAGCGCTGGTGAATGATATGAGAATAAACAAACAGGCAAAAACCAAACAAAAAGATAAAAGCGTGAGTGAAATATCGAACAGACAAAACCGGTATGCCGAGTTGAACTCATGCTGACTGCTGACTACAAAGGAGGGTGAGGGGCGGGGACACATAGAGGCAATTTTCATATAAAGTGGTGTAGCGGAAGAGACCGCGACCACGCGACAGTCGACTCAGCGCCGATGATGGGAGTGTAGCGCTGGGAACTACTGGGGAATGGGGGTACGCGAGCACAGGCAGGCGTATTGGTTGTTTATTAACTAATACTTTTATGTACGAACTCGTTTGCTGTTGTAATGAGTGGCCATAATTGAGGTGTCAAAGCGTCAAAATCAAAGCAATGCGTCGTTGTCTATTTTTACCTCAAACACAGGGTTCGCTGAGTCGAGGTGGGAAAGCTAGTTTTGTGTGGACAAACAATTTCATTCAGTAAAATTTGGGAATCGATGGCTGAATGCATTGTGTACGCTTTACTTATTAACAGGGGGCGTGGCATCTATACTTTCGCTGGCAGCGGCCGAAAATGTAATACTCGTGCAACAAAAGGTAGAACTACAAAAGTTGGCTGGCTGAGTGAGAACGTAAAACGCTTGAACGAAACTTAAATAAATATCAGTAAAGCGAACGATGCAGAGCTATAGATATGAGCATGAGTTTTGAGGAAGTTATTCAAAGTGATGTACCAGTTGGATATATGAACAGCAGTCAATGGACCTACCTAGGCAAGCGGTTATAAGCTCTACGAAGACCCCAACCGAAATTGCAAATTTGACTTATTGAAGCTTCTACAGTGGTCAGAGAGGGAAAGCTTAAGCAAAAATAAATAAATTATTTAAACTATGTGGATCCAATTCTTTTATAGGATAAGATGAGATATTTCTTGTATTCAACGTTCAAAGTACATTCCGGTAATGCTCGTTACGGTCGCGTTTGGGAACCTGAGTCTCTCACAACGACTTTCTCCAAAGAGATAAGTCGTTTGATGGAATCACTAAAGACCACTTTTGCTGAAAATTTATAGGTCTTGAACTCATTGAACCGTACTCGTGCTTCTTCCACCAAGTGAGTGCGCGAGGCAGCGCTTATGTCAAGTGGCCAGTTGAAGCAGTGGAGCACAGCTAAGTGGTCGAGACGGGAGCAGAGGCCGTAGAATCAAGTTGGAAATCGGCCAACACACGCTCTATGCGTATAAAGGGATGAGCATGACAGAAAAAGTACGAAGTATATTTGTTTATACCACTCATACGCAAAGCGCGAGCAAAAAACCCTAAGCAGGCTGAAGTGGAGTAGATGTAGCACAACAACAAAGGGAAGCGCACAAACAGCAGAAATATGTTAGCCAAATAATAAATAAATGAAGTAGGCGAGCGCGTTTTCAACTTGTTGCAAGTGTTGCGGAGTGCCACAAGCAGAAAGCGCGCAGCAAAAGTGTTGTAAAAAATGAGGACTAATGCTTTGTTTTTGCCCACAACTTCGGCGGAGTATTTTATTTTGTTGCTTGCTGGGTTTAGTGTGCTTTATGCGCACAAGTGTTGACAGCTTACTTTTAAATACATGTCCTACCTGCTGTTTAGCCAAAGAGAGAACAAAAAGCTGCCGCAGCCCACCCACCAATCATGGATATATTTTATTCATGTGGGTTGGAATATTCTACACATAAATAAAATGCAATATATATATTATACCACAACACTGTTGACTCGCGGCGAAAAACATAACAAAATCTAACGAAGAACGAGACGTACAGAAAAGAAGGCTAAACAATAGCTTCTTATAAGCTTTAATTCCAGTCGCAAGAGAGTAGCAAGTAGAAATTAGGTACAAAGGCATAGGAATTCCTAGAAGCTAGACAAAAAAATTGTTCTTGCCTGCTCTAATTCTTTAATTTGGCGCATGGGGAGCTCAATAAGGGGAAGCGAAGCGTCAAGGGGTTTAAATAAAGTCATTGGGCGTACTTTGTTAAATTTATTTAGCTGAAAAGAGTAACGAGTTCATGTCAGTTGAATTTACTTGAGGTTTGAAAGGTTTAATTATTTGTATGGCTAATTGTAAAAAAATAATCTAGATATGAGCACTTCGTAAGCTCCTGCAACTTGTCGTTAAGTGAAAGTTGCTTTTTTGTCTAAAAGACCTGAATGGTTACCCTTTGAAGCCATGCGCTTTGAGAAGGCATATTTTTAATTTTTCCAAAGTGTCGATTAACGCCCACATTTTGACATTGATTAACTGGAGATAACTGAAAAAAGAATACCCTTTTGCAGCTAATGTGCTATTTTTTAACGCTCTTATTTGAAGAATTTCGAGTTTATCGAGGTCGCGAACCGAAAAACTTAGCCAGGACAGCAACCCCATCTTTTCGATTTTTTGTGCATACTTGCTAAATTTCTGGACTTTTACAAACAAATAAATTAGCGCAAAGGGTCAGTGGTACATAACTAAAATAAGGCAGATTTTTGAACTAAAGATTACAGTACATATATAACCTACTTTTAAAATATTTTTAAATAAAACCAACATATTTATTGTTGTTGCCGAATCCAACCAAACCAAAGCCACTCACTTCTGTGATTCACCCACAGGGGCGACTTGCCACCCAACGTTCGCTACAGACTCACCGAGTCACCCGTCAACCGGGCAACCGTCCACCCAACGCTGCGATAATTTTCGCGGCATTAGTATGAAAATTGATTGTAATGCGCTTGAATGCGCAAATATTTAAAGATTTTACTTTTTTAATGACTCTACTATGCGATTATGTTTACATTCGCAATTGTGTCGCGTTTCGGTGCTATCATTTCCCGGTATTGGCGATGCGCTCATATTTTCACAATAGACACGACGCACTCTGTGCTGATTTTTTGGTCGCGGCACACGCGCTGCTGTGCATTACATCATGTTGGGTCCTTGCATTGCTCAGCATTTATTAAAATGTGCACGAATTGGTTGGCGGCGCAACGCGACTTTTTATGTTCACACAAATCGGTGGCGTCTTCCAATATGCCGGCAAAGTTTGGGCGTCGTCGAAACATTCGCAAAATGTTTATTGGCCTTTTATTGGAATTTATAGCCGCGACTTGAAAGCAAATGGAAGTGCAATCGGATTTGCGGTGATATAATTAATTGAACGCCAGACAATGGTATGAGTCAAGTCGAGATAAAAAAAATTATGAAATTAAAAGGAGAAGAATACAACAAAAAGCAAATCAAAGAGCAACTGTGGTCACGAAAAGAAGCTTAAATAATATTTTAGAAATGAGATATCGAGCATGTGTTTTTCGCTGCAACAAGACTTCAAAACGTTCTAACACAATATTGGAATTAAGAAAGAGTTGCTTTGGCTTATAAGTTATCGCTGCTGAATACAAAGAATTTCAATATTCCCTGAAACTAGGTGTATAATCATGTAATCATTAATTTTTAATCTTTCATTGAAGAAAAAAATCAAAAAATCCATACAAATATTAAACAGATTCCATTTCACTTAAGAGTTACCACATACTCTACTAAATTAGTGCAAAGGGTGACAAAGTATCAAATTCTTCCGCCAATCTGTCAAGTGTAAACAAGACACCAGCCGGCGTTCGGCAAGTACCGCTTGCTATTGGCTGTCGATGCCTACTTTGAGGCGCCCAATGCGGCTGCGCCAAATTACTGGGTGAGAGGCGACATACCACCGAAGCTTTTGACACATAAAGGACGCACTGCTATTGGCTTATGAGTGGACCATTGTAGCTGAGTATAACAGTACATAAAATACTCGAAATATTTTTCAAATAATTTTTTATAATTTTGACTCTGTGAATTTTGTTAACAGAAAAGTGGTACAAGAAGGTTCAAATAGCGAGTCAACACAGCTCTTTTACGAATATTAATTAGACAAATTTCGTTCGATTTTCAGACTTAAATTTCATTCCAATTCCACCAATAAAATATTATAAAAAAGATTATGTTTCACATAAAAAATTTGACACGAATGGGCCAATCAAGTCTGTTTTGTGTTTATTCATATTTTTTGCTTTAACCTCGCTCTCAATCTGGTTCGAAATCTTGCCGTCTTTCGGTAGTTGTTGCTGCAGGTCAACAAGGTTTATCGCTGTCTTTGCGGAAACCATTGTTCATAAATTCAAACCTTAACACATTAAACATGAAAATGATATTTCGCAAGCCTTATACTGGGCGATACGAACACGTATGTTTGTGATTTTCGATGTTTTTCAAACCATTTGCTACTGATTATTTTCAAAATCGCAGCGAAGTTGTCAGCAAAATTTCGAAAGCCAACAAAATCGAAAGTGATTTGCTGCTGTTGGCTCTTCGCTTATCAGCAAGTGAATTTCACAAAAAACCAAGAAGTTAATTGAACTGAGTACAAAACAACGACACCTTATTCTAGTATAACACAGATACTTGAAAATATATAGCGGAAAAAGGTTAAGGTTATCAATTCGAAAATATAAGCAATAGGCGCCTTTATTCTTTCACTTATTGCTTCAACATCTTCGCTCACGAATGGAATGACCTCAAACTACTACAAAAGTTATACTGTTGAGCAGTCACTATAAATAGAATTTTTTGAGGTAGTGAATGCCTACAGCTTTTGATGGATATATTTAATTTTTTTTAACCGCTACAGTAAAAAATTTCAAAAAAAATTTCAAAATTAAAACTTTGCTTGAATCACACTCTACACTTTACACACTCCTAAACTCACCACACAGTACAGCGCGCAGTAAAGCTACATCTGCTAACCCAGCGAGTAAAAGTTCCCCGCGTGACACCCTGTGTCGCCATTCATGAGCACAAAATTTATCTATACGGTTATTAGAATACGTCACACACTCTGTGCGCATATCTAGATAGCTTTGCTAACGGAAGTACGCTGGTGAAAAAAGCTCACGTCTAAGCTTAAAGATTTTTTTATATCGAAAGCTTCTGGTGATGAACAAAATACTTGAAAGTATAACGGGTTAAGACTCTGCTATGCACACACATAAATTTTTGTGAGCTTATTTAAAATACAGAAATGTGGAGCAGAGAGGGTTCCAAACACAAAACGTGAATATAGCTAAAAAATAAGCTTTTTATACTGTTCTACAGTGGGCTTTCCGAGCAAAATTTTGAATTTTTATAAATTTTAATTATTTTTTAATTTTTTAAAAAGTCGACCTGGACTCAATTTTATCCCTTGTATGGTAGTAGCGAACCATTTCATATAAAAATTCTTTGCTGTACTACTACGTGGAAAAACAGGGCGTTACGCACTTCTAGCAAAAAAATTCCAGTGTATAGTATCCTCTGTTAATACTTTTGCTAAGTTTTTACTAGCTACGGTGATGAAACGTTCATGTAGAACTTTTGAGTTTAAAAAAGCTCTTAGAAAGCTTTCCACTTTGAGCTCAAATTCATTTTTTTTGTTGAAAGTTTGGGTAACTTCATACGTTCTTACGCTTTTATTTATGTAATCTTAATGTTGTAACTCTGATCTAAGTCATTCGCTAGCTTCAATACTGAAAAATTGGTTTTGAAAGATGCACCTCGCTCTGCTCGAACTAACGTTGAAAAGTCGATGAAATTATGAAATTCTTTGCTGAAATGAAATGAAATCGAACCATTTCTGAACCGAATTGTAACAGGAGAGAAGCTCAACAAATGGTCGCAAAGCCAGGATTGACGTCTGCTGAAATTTAGTTAGAAATACGAAAAGACTTTTTCGACTACCGTATATATCAAACAAACTTCACTTAAACAAAGCCAGTTCTTTAAGCTTTAGTCATATGAGGCTTTTGTTGACTACAAAAACAATAGAAGAATAATTTCGTACAAAACATCGGTTACTAGAAGGCACCAAAATCAAATTATTATGGTTTATTGACATTTTTTGCCAAGTAAAGAAATCCAAAAATCACAAAAATATTATTTGTTTATATATTTAACATATGCAGGCAGCCTTACAAGTTTTTATCGCCCTTCAATTATATAGAAAATAATTACATAAAAGTGTTGCTAATTTGTGTAATTCATTTCTAGCGCGCTGCCACTTTATTGCCGCTGAATTTATTGGACTCATTCACTGCAAACAATCCCCCCGCACAGAACATATGCATGCCTTCTGTTCAACTTTTGTTAGCATTATAAAATTATCTGCGTTGGCTATTTGTTTACAGATTCGCCAAATGAATGGCATAGCAGAAAGCGATCGTAAATTTTTATTGCCGCTGGTGAAGTCAAGATCGATTTTTACAAGCGTTGCTACTTTCCCCTTTTGAGCACAAAATCAAACGAAGAAATTTCGATTTTATGCGCAATTTAATGAAATTTTTCAAAAATTGTGTCTGCGAAAAAAATTAAGGATCATAAAGTAGGAAAAGTACTAAAAAGTGAACGATTAAAAAAACACCGCGAATTTTTTTAAACGCGCTCATAAAAAGTGTTGTTATTTATGAAAACAAAAAAGTTTATAATAATCTTTTTATTACATTAACAAATTATAAGGAAAAATAAAATTTTGTAGTTAAAAGTCGTAAAAAATCGACACTTTCATAAATTTCGCATTCGAATACTTTTCCAATAAATTTCTTGTTTACGATAAAAATCTGTCTGCGAGACCTAAAAGGGAATTTCCAAATATGTTCTTGGACGTATGAACTTAATAAATCCAAAAGCTATTTGTTTACTAAATAAAAATAGTTCTGTACAAACTTTATTTATACTAAATAAAAATAGTTTTCTACACACTTTATTTATAGTACACATTCGGCAATTCGGCGAAATCGCTGATAAAGCGGAAAAGGTGAGAAAAAGTTTTTACGTGAGAAAAATTATAGAGTTTATATATTCCGACATTGATAAATGTATGTATATAAAAACACACACAAAAATAGTTTCAAAACTTTGATAGGCCAGTGGATTTAAATAAATTATGTGGGTGTATGTCCGTACTTGAAACCTCTAGAATATTAAAAATACCTGTATATATAAAATTTATTGATTGATATATAATTCAGAAAATATTTTGAAATACTAGTGACAGCTGATTGAGACATGACATGTGTGAAGCTGCTGCCGTATGCATGAGAAAGGGTAACGATCTTTGATATGTTATAAAAAAGATCATGGTTTGGGACTTGGCTTTTTAAGATTGGTTGGATGCTTGGCAAATTTCTATTATTAGAAAATTCGTTCGGTATATCAATTTTATAAAATGTAACAGAATAAGTATATAGAAAATATATGGAATGCGTGAAAGGGTTTGAAACTTGGATAGAGAGTTTTTGAATAACCAAAGGAAACACATGTATCTAGGTTAGTTTTCTAAAAATAGCGAGGAGAATATATAAAAAAGATATTAAATCAATTTCTCAACATGTCTTGAGCCTGTGGTAGACTTAAACATTCATTTCTGTGGCTGCTTATCGATAAAAGGCATAATCTTGTGTATACCATGAAAATTCGAACCCCGTTGCAGTAATTTTTAGTGGTTCGCTCTGCCAAGATCTAAATTTATTTAATTTGCGACTCTCTCTTCTTTTCATATTTGCTTAGTCAAATGACTTTTCCGTTGTTTACAAAATTGCGTGTCCCTTTCTAAATATTTGCCGAGAGGGGCCAGAATATGTCCGCGGTCATTGTAGCAACGGCAAATTAACAGGAAAAATAAGAAAAAATAAATAGATCGTACTAAGAGAAAGTGAAAAAACTGAAAAGAAACCACTTTCACTGCCCGCGGTTATGTCCATGTAAGCGTGGTTCCACTGAGCAGGCAAGAAGAAGCTGGCTTTTGTTGCAAGAAGAGGAACTACTCCAGCGTAAACAAAGGCGCCAGCAGAAGGAAAACGAACACAGCGCGCAAACTGCAATAAAATGCAGAAATGTTTGTAAAAATACGAGCAGATAAGATACGACGGAAACGGATGCTGTCGCAAATGAAGCAAATGCAAGCGTGTATGTATGTACATGTAAATACACATACATACATATGCAAGGAAGTACAAGAGCCACGGCTGCAGTGCCACTGCCTCCAATTGTGAGCGGAAGTCATAAGTCCACAAGCTGGCAGCTGTGTGGCGTGACGCGGCGTACACATTCCACACGCACATGGCGACACAAGTGTACGCGCCACCACCAACTGTGACACATAAATGATGGCGGCCAGGCGCTGGGCGGGTGTTGGTGAATGCCAATTGTTTACTTTTCTGAAAACTTGCATCGGTTTGCTAATTTACTCTGCGTACAGCGAAGCGCTGCCCCCGGAGATGCATGAAAAACCTGATGGTGTGCAGAGTTGGTAAGCGTAGGTTGCGCATATTTATGCAGCTCAATTGGCCGACGGCGAAAGCGTGTTTGCTGGAGCATAGTTGTGGACCCTTGCTATCTACTTAAGGAGAGACCAAATAGCATTTTCTAGCGAAAGCTTAACATTTTTATACATCTAACATGCACTAGCTGCAGAATGACAAGCCTAATTATTAAATTGTGAAGGAAGAAACCTCGAGCTTCTCTTCTGTTATAGTCCGCTTGTAGTTCTAGGCGCCGATCAATATGCTTTTGGAGAGTTGATGCGAATGTGACTTTGACAAATACCGACAATGTGACTCGTGTGCGCAAAGTTTTGAACTCAGACCGTCGACTAAATATTCGTTTTATTGCCGAGATGTTAAATTTATCAAAATCTGTGTTTCAGTCCTCAAGAATCTCTAACGAAGATGGATGTGGCCCTCCAGACGTTGTTTGTTTTCTTGTCTGAAAAGGTCGATGAAAAGCAAGCATTTTGGCATGACAAAGGAGTTTCAAGCAGCATGCACCTCGGCTATTCCGTTATGCCGAAGAATACCTTCCGTGATGCCTTCAATGCTTGGAAATCGTGCTGGCAGCGCTGCTTCGACGCAGAAGGAGTGTATTTTGAAAGTTTTTAAAGAGTTATAACGATTTGTTCAATAAATTTTTTTAAATCGACTCAGTCCTATTACCTTCCGGACAAACCCTCAACCACTCAAAAATTCGCCCCTAAAGCTACAATTCATTTCTTTCGATCAATCTGCTGTCGCTTTCAAATGTATGCTTCACTTTGCAATTTATTTTTAGCCCCGCCAGTTATGCTTCAAATTTCGTCGCACAATGCAATACTTATTCGTCCCTAAAAGTATACTACGAATTTTCCGCTCAAACTGCATTCACGCTTAATCTGCTGCATTTATTTTCGCAATTAAAAGAGTTAATTAATTGGCATTGATGCATTGTAATGCAAATGAAGAGTGTTGTAAGGACATTTCAGTGAAAGCACTGACTGCAAGCGAAGACATGCGACGCTCTATAAGACACGTAGCAACTTAATGATGCCACGGAAAGGACAATTCGTTTGCGCGGATGAGTTGAAGCGACTCAATGAAATTTATTGCAGCGTTAAATAAACAAAGTTGCAATTCATGTCCATCGGTGTGTAATGCAACTGCCGTTATATGAACACCGTTCAATTGGCCGTTTGGCAGCTTTTCAGCCATTTGAGGCGAGTGCCATTTAAACGTGAGCAAAGGCGAATGCAGCGAATTGAGCAACGTACGCGTACACAATATTTCTTCTTACTTTTCTTCTCTAGGCAGGTAGCTGAGCACAAGAAGCAAGTGAATGACAGTGAAGAAACAGGAAGCCGCGCTTATAACCGCTACGACTAAGTGTGTATGTGGCTGTGTGTCGCCTATTGTGCAACCTGAAGCGATCGGTGCGGCGAAGCATGAATGTCACTGTCAATATGCCAACAGCAGCAACAGCGTTGACAGCAAACAAAAACAAAAATAATACAATGCACAAAGAATAAGAATACGAAACAGAAGAAGAGGAGGAGGCAGCTCTTGTAAATTGTAGCTCGGATGCGCAGAGTGAGCGGCGAAGCCAGGCAGACAACTTGAGGTAAACAACGGCACAACAAGGCAAATAACAATATAATAATTATTCTAATAAGAATAAAAACAAAACCTACAACAACAACAACGGTGAAAGGCAGTGTACGTAATGCGGATTACAGTTGTGTGTGTGTGTGTGTGTGTCTGGTTGCGAAACGCCTTTCAATGTCAATGTGAGGGCGCTTGCCGCCGCGCGTTGCAGGCAGCGAGGACGCAGGATGCAGTTGAGCGGAGGCGTTGAAGTTCAAGTTGCACAAGCAGAAGAAGAAGAAGAAGAATGGGCTGAGATAAAAGCATAATACCTTTAAGAAATAGTGGAACCGGCACGTAACGCGGTGTGTGTGTTGTAAAGTCGAGAAGCTGTACAGCAGATCCTCAACAGATAGTTGCACGTTTAGTAGTCAACGGTTGTATTGTATTTGCTATGGCGCTTTCACTCGCCCATTTGTTTTGTAATGTTTAAGGCAAACGCAGAGGAATCCGATGAATGCTCAGCTATGTGGGACCCGTGTGCTGATGAGGCAACATTTCTCTAAGAATCAGACAGACAAAGCGATGCACACACATACACGAGCTGACCATTATACAGTTGACAAGAAGACACCACCAATAGGCTGCTGCGCCTGTACTAGTTGGCGCATTAACAGTTAGCCAGTGCTGATACAGTCGCAACAATGTCTTGAGTGGCTAAAGAGTTCGAGTTATTGAGCGGCTTTTAAAAATACGCTCTGACGCGTAATAAGTGTGCGGAAAGGTGTCATATTTCTATAGTCAATGATGTCATGTTTCATCTAAAGTCTCTGCTTTGCTAGTGTCAATGCTAATGGCGATAAGGACGCAACTGCCAGACAATGCACGGTAAAGAGTGCAATGACGCAGCAGCTTTTGCGGAGCTACGAGGCAAGTTTCGTCATGCTTTAGAAAAATGCAATTGAATTATTTAGAAATGAAGTCTACAAAAGCCTGACTCGACATGTGCCTCATAATGTGACGCATTAATACACATGAGTCCTCTGGGGGAAAAAATCCGAAAGTAGGCGCAAACGAACTTTCTGGCTTTTTTTCAGGGAAAATATTTTACCTTTAGTCACATTTTCAGGTTTAGAGAGAGTGAGGGAAAGAGAGAAAATGCTAATAGATTCGGCCAAGCTTTTCCTCAGAGATGAACAAATGTCTGAAATTTTAGACTGAGCAGGTCCGAAACCATTCAATATTCTTAAAAGCGCTTTAACCTCTCAACCTTTAAGAAAGCAAATTTGACAAAAAGACTTAGGGTGAAACTTCGAGAAGTAAGCAGGTCCTACAGGAGATCTGCTATAAGTGTAAAAGCAGAAAATTTTCATAGTATGGCGACTTTAGTTGTAGCCAGACAGGACCTTGTTTATATGGGACCGCAGCCTTCCATTTGAAGCTCAATTTTCCATACCACGATTCTCAAACCGTAAATCATATAAAATCTATTAAGTGTGTGTTACCAAAAGACTTCCCTAAATCCTCGAAAACTGATCGTGTCCTACAGGGTGCCAGCTGTTTGCCTAAATTTAGAGATTTTCGAAAAATACTGGCGCTCCCAGCCCGAAATTTCTAAAAATACCACAAACTTTTACCACATTCACCACAAACTAAATTTCACTTTTTATTTACTCGCTTCGCGTTGTGCGGCAACGGTTTGCCCTAACTGCCACCGCATGTTACACGTAGCACCCGTAGTTGCAACACATGTCATTTGTGGTGCTTCTGTAATTTTTGTCACTCAATTTGCCAAAGTTGGCGCGGTTGCTGGCTCACTTCCCACCGTTTCGCATGAACAAGCACACGGCACGCACACACTCGCATGTGCATAGTATGTATGTACGGAGGATTACATAAATCGGTAGCAAACGGACTCAACTTGTTGCAAGCAAAGTTATACAACGGAGATGTTGTACAAGTTGAAAACTAAAAAAAAAACACAAATCAAAGGAAGTCTAAAATAGTTAATAGTGTGACAAACCACGGTGGCACGCCGGCAGCACACAAACACACCAGCGTTTTAACACTCGTTTTCGCACTAAATTGGCTTGTGGCACTTTAATTGGCCAATTGTAGATGCCGCAGCAGAAAAACCAGAAAAGTTTCATTAAAAAAATAAAAATGTTCGAAGGTGGCACATGCAGCACTTCGAGCCACCGTCCCTGCATCTGCGACAGTTGAATAGTGGGGACGCTGCTTTTCTACGCCAAGCGTGTGGTGAAAATGTGAGAGCAACTAACTCATTAAAAAAACTTTCATAATTAGGATACTGGACAGGATCAGGGACCAACAAAAGGCATAGAGGCAAGTTTGGAGAACTGAATTAGAACTAACAGTGTTTCAGATGTGGAAGGAGGCTACAAAGCTGAAAATATGTAAAAATGATATATAAAAAACCAATTAAAAATAATTGAAATCAAACATTCAAAGGCAGAAAACTGCGTACTATATTCCACGGTTAAAATTGTCTGCCAGTCCACTTGCTAGAACTACACATACCGACGGATCGAATGATCCACCAAGAATATTGGTATAAAGTAAGATATCCACTTTCTAACTCTTGAATACACTAAAGAAGATAAAAATTCCACTATTCTTTGCTCCTTGCATTTTCCTATAAATGTAACTTTCTCCTCCATAAGTAAAAGTGTTCAAAAATACTTCGGTCACGTTGCCGCTTAAGGAACTCTGATGACCTTATTTAACATATTTTCAATGTAAGTTGACTTAGTGGTGTGTGTAAATACTTAATTGTACTCGCGCTTCATTGGCAACTTGGCACTCATAAGAATGAATGCTTCGTAATTCTTCTCACTTGCAAGTTGGCCAGCGAACAATTAAAAACTGAAAACTTTGAACTTTTTAAAAACATTTTGTATAACCAACTAAGAAAATACAGTAGTACTTCGATATCGGTTACCACTATTGGTTAGCGCTATTGTTTCAGAAGGTTTTTGCTAAAACATTCAGGCAAAGCCATGATTTTGCTTTCCTGCAACTTCAGGGTTTGTCAACAAGGAGCAAAGCATGATCTCAAACGATTTTCTTGTAAGATAGAAACGTGATTTTGTGGAGATTAACTTCTTTTTTAAAGTAAGTATGTATACTTTTTTACACTATGTCATCGGAAATCTTCTCAGAAAATCAATAAATTCAGTAAGAGTGTAGAAGCTTATAAATGTTTTCGAACTTCCTATCCAATCGCAGAGATCAAGGAGTCGGAAAAGTTATAATAAAGCGAATCTTATACTAATTAAAAGAGCAAGCTCCAACGCACAATCGAAAAGTTTAATGTTAGGTACTCACTTACCTCTTGTGTTGCTTTGAAGACGACTATAAATGCGGCTACGAATGTATTTGAGGCAACTTCAAACAAATGAATGTATAATTTTTGGACGGCGAGATTGACCAAAAATCTGCGGAGGAAAGAAGAGATCAAATAATTTGATTTTATATATTTACAAAATTTAAAAACATGATCATAATTATTTGTATGAGACTAAACAAGCGAGTAAGGTTCATAGCACAACAAAAATTTGTTAAAAATGGTTTCGACATTTTTGGCCCTCAAAACCTTTGAAATTTCTCTACTGCAAATATAGAATATACCAGTTATCATACACTGTTATGTTTCTGATGCTTATGGAATCATAAAATCGAGAGACAACTGTATATAGTTGAGGTGTGCGACTCTCTTAACAAAGCGGTCTTGAAGAAGAAGGCTAAAACCAAAGCACATGTAAATATATGCAGCACGCATGTGACACGGTTCAAACGGTTGCTTGTGTAACATATTTTTAGAAATATTTACTTTCGCTAGGCACTTCAACGGACAATAGTAGTTGCAAATCTCCGGCCAACTGATAAGTTTACAATGCGAGAACAAAACTTGAACACGCCCACGTCTCTTCAGTTTTTGCACAATTTTCGTACTTAAGTGATGAGTGTTAAAATTTCACATTTAAATTGAGACAGCACGCAGTTTTAATAGGTTTGCGTGTAGAGACAGATTTAAGACTCACTTGGTTGCCATTGAGACCGTAATTGGCACACTTAGGAAGGCTATTTTGCGAGACGCAACCCGTTCAAGTGTCGTGCATTGCTTACCCAACAGTTGGCCTCAACTGGTGAAGCCTCAAATATTAAAGTTGCCACCGCCGCCGGCATTGCCATGGCATCCTGGAGCGTTGTATAAGCTGCAGAAGTTTAAGCGGTTCACTGCGGCAATGCGGGGGTGCACATTAAGTACCATTGCCGTTAAATGTGCAACAAGCAATACATACATATATATTACATTATTGTAGCAAACAGCAGGGCGACGAAGGCCAACACAGTCGTAAATTATTGAAAAACTTTCTAAAGTGGCATTTAAAGGCGAATAGAGTCAACTTCAAGGAAATATGTATACATGTGTTAGTGTCCATAAGTACTCATCATTTAATGTGAAATAAATTGGCATAACTGAAAACAATAGCACTTATAGAAAAGGGTACAATGCATGAATGCAAAGGAATCGCTCTTGAAGTGCGCGCTCAGGTCAAATGTCATGCGGACGCCTTTCAGGGTCGCAGAGTCGGGTAAGCGCAGAGTTAAATAAAACACATCAATACCTCATTATGTCTACTTCAGTCTGAAGAAAGGATAATGTATTTATAAATATTTAAGTTGTGTTAAGTTGAAGTTTCCTTGAAAATTTGTTATGATGAAGATGTCGGATGTGTCTTAGGAACATTGATATCAGAACAGATTTCATGCGGATAGTCTCAGCAGACTAGGTGGGCCAGCTGATGGTAGTACAAGAAGGGAAAATCATCTCAAAGTTATTCTGTGAAAAAATTACTTCACTTTCCTTTACCATAATTATTATCTGATAATTACAAAATTGCAAATGAATCGCTTAAAATAATACACCAAATGCTCGCGGCGTTGTTGCATAATACTTAACGCAGAAATGCGTATTTGCTGTCTATCTTTAGGCGCCATTTTGTGCAATCAGTCTGGCCAAGGCAAGACGCTCAGCGCACCACAGCCAATTTGTGACATTTACTCCTGGAAAGATTGCGTTCATTGCACCAAAGATCCACCGAATAGCAGCGCGTCATCGAGCATTTTATGTAAGCATAGCAAACGAAAGAAATTGATATCCGCCTAGAAGTATGCAATACAACAACAACTATTTATAGTAACTGATGACTGCATGAATACGGGCGCATAGCAACAGGGCAATGAAAATAGTTAGCAGCATGACAACAACATTGACACATAAGCTCAATTACAATGCGCTCAGCTTGAGTTCAACACTTGTGTAAGAACTTAAGCAATTGAGACCGCAAATGAAGCGGAGAGCAGCGAATCCCACGGACGATAATTAAATAAGAGCCAAGTGTGGCAAATGAATTAACTAAATGTGGTTATTATTAGTTGAAATAAGTGTTTAATTAAATGAGTTATGTTAGTTGCTGATGATCCTGATGAAACAAATTTATGCTGTCAAGAATAGCAAAGGCTTTCAATGCATGAATTTCTTAACGGAAGTCTACTGGGTGGAAACTTAATACACTTTTAAGAATTTCACTTGCAAAAATATTACATTTTTCCTCTTTTTGAAAGCCGATGAATTCAAAATAATCGCCTTTTATTTTTTGCTAGAACCGACAGATTTTATGGCGCTCCAACAACACAGAAATAAATCGAACTTCCCACACAAACTTTCACCTCGCTGCCTGTGGCCTGTTTGGCAGCAAAGTAAGTATATTCAACAATGTCAGAAAGGTGAGAAAGTGCAAATAAATTCGACAGTTTTGAAGTTTCATGACAGGCGAGCTGGCAACTTCCGACCTTTATTTGACGCCACCGACGGTTTGAGTGGCCAATTACTCACGCTTAGTGGGCTACCATGAGCATGAAATTGAAAGCGAATTTGGAAAAATATCGGAAATTGATAATCCAATAAAAATTTTGAAAATTTTAGGAGAGTGAGTGAGCGAAAAATTGCAGAGACAAAATCAGCACATTGAAACGTTAGCAATCGCTGCTGAAGTGGGAACTACGCTGTCAAGGCAGTAGAAGCGCTTAGTCTAGGAAAAGGCGGATTAAAGGCTTATGTTTGGGTTGTCAGCATAATGTGAGCGGTTGAAATCATTGGTTTCAAAACCGATGAAATAATAAGAGTAAGAAAGGTCAACTTAGGCGAAGGCAAGAAAGAGCAGCGTAAATTTAATTCGATATAAATTAGTGAAAGCTTCAGTCAGTTGCCATTTCGATGGCTATAAGTAAACAAAAGTGATTCTAGATTGCAATAGCTGCTAAGGGAAAGATTATGGTATGTGCCAAAAGCAAAATCGACTAAACTGCTTTTAAATTGCAATCTCATCTGTGCTGATAAAACGTCTAAGAAGCTTCTTATAAATACACACAAACGATAAACAAAGTCTTTTACAAAATCTGAAATCTAGGTAACTTATGACTGCTGTTTATGCTTGCAATACTATGTGTATACGGTACCGATCTAAAAACACTCTTCGAATGTCTAAACATTTCGCTAAAAATAAATGTTTATCCTCCTTTATCTGTATTTAATGACTGCTTAAAAGATTATAAAAAAACTTGCAACATAGTTGTCGGTACAGCTTCCTGTACACGCAGCTCTACCTGAATTATGCATCGATCGATTCGATCAAATTGGCCATGTTCGGTACATGTTTATGAAATTCGGTACAGTTGCTAACTAATGCAGAAAAAATGTCAAAGATAGTTAAAATTATGCACAGTTTGATATGATTTATACCTAAATTCGGTACAGTTTTTAACCCAAATGCGGCAACAATTTAAATAAATTTAACTAGTTAAAATTTGAAGTGAAGTTCGATTTATGTTAAATTCGGTACAGTTTGTTACCCAAATTTGTGTAACTTATACCGAATTACGGTAAAAATTCGGTAAAAAATTTTTTTTAAGCTATATTTCAGTTGAACGTTACAAAATCTGCCAATATTTGAAAAATAATTCTTTTTATAATAAAGCCTACTAAAAAGGTTTAAAGTTCGGTATGATTTCCACCTAAAGTCGGTACAAAACGTACATTTAGCAACGGAAATCGTTCTTAGTTCAGTATATAAAATCAGAATTTGAAGTGAATCTCTTGGAAATGCTTTATTTAGTTAGCATTCCCACTACATCACCCCCCAACTCATACATAAACACACACATAAATATTTGTATATATAATTAAGATTCTCAAATACAGCTCGTAGTCTGAAACAGTTGCGGATGATTCGAAACTTCAGCGTTTGCTTATAAAAAATCTTCTTATTATGTCTTTATCTAAATACAGCAGCAAAAAAATTAAACAAAAAATGCTTGGCAGTTAATCCTCCTACAAATAAACAATTGAAATAATGAAATCGTAAAAATCGTGCGAGCAATCTATTCAAATAGAAGATAGCACACCTTCTGCAAGGCACAGCGACGCTTCGCGGGATGGGCCAACCGGTCGTATGAGCAATTTTTAAACAAACCGCGGATGTGCAATCAAAGCTCCTGCAAATAAAAGCGAGCGATAAGCGGTCGTGTAATGGCAGTGGCCAGAGCGAATTGCCCAACAGCTGTGGCGGCTGCGTGGCGTGTGGCGCGCAGGGCTTTTATTGCCAACTCATTGAATATAGTTATGCTGCTACAAAATTTTAGTTTTGACGCTTTTCCCACAAATTCATTCCCGGTTTATGTTTTTGCCCAGACATGCAGGTATATGTATGTATATGCGTGTACTTATTCCTTTATAGTCAAAAATTGGTTTGTTTATTATTCTAATTATAAAGCTGGTATTTGTTCTACTTGAGTTTTACTTGAATGGGAAGTGAATTATAGCGCGAAAATGTAAATATTTATATGGTAATCTATTAAAAAATTATACAAAATACTAAAAGTTGCAAGGTTAGGATCAACGATAAAAGAAATCTTAGAAATAATTATTTTTCAGCTAAGAATGCAACAAGTATGGCAAATCTCAGTACTTTTTTTATTATTTTTTTAATAATTTTTTAAATTATTTATTCAAAATATGTAATCTGAAAAGTCTTCGAATATTTCTGTGGTGAATTGTTCACTCGAAATTTAGCCAAAGCCTTTCAAGCGCGGCGGTTAATTGCTTGCACAGCTGGCACTTTTCGCTGTGAAAGTGTATTAAACCCATTTGCTGCACTGGGTGGTGAAAGCCAAGGCCGAAAATTATTTCAATTTCATTTTTTAGAAGCGCATTATAGAAGCGCGAAATTTGAACTTTGGTTGTGTTGTGATGTTAAACGAATTGATAGCAATAAATCTGCAATTAAATTGCATGAAATAAATCCGAAACACAGCAGCAATTATTGGCAGCTATTAATAGACATGATTTTGTGGTTAAAAACAATTTTGAGAATTTTGGTTTGCATGAAAATAATTTGTTTGGGAATAATGAGATACAGAAAGCCTCACGTTGGCTACTACAACCTCCACTGTGAACAAATTTCTATATTTGGAAATACCGAGCTAACCTAAAGCGGCTACTGATAGTTGATTATAGCCAAAAATGTTGGAGTTCTATAAGTTTCGAGTAAACACCGAATAGACGCAGAATTTTATTAGAGACTCCTTCTTAGGAAAAAAATTCTGGCAGTTCAGCAAACACTGCTAAAAAACTATTTGAAGTTGAAGGGTGAAGCCTCTTTCATAGTAAAAAAGAAAGTATTTTAGTTGCCTCATGGAAGGCAAACATACTTACAAATTACAGTTATATACAGAAAATATAAAATTCAATGTATTTGAGTGTAGAAACTATCAGCCATATGCTTCTGCTAATAACCCATCGATTTTGTTCGTTATCTTCAAACCAATCCAGACACAGATACATTGAAAAAATGTGCTTAAAATCAACTCAACACCTTCAACAGCATGAAAGTAAGAAAAAAATGTTAAGAAACGAGAAAGTCCATAATACCATCATTACCATAATCCAGCAGCTACTAGCTACTTAACAGATATCTTACAAGCTGCTCACACACACATACACATACACCAGCTGAGAAGATGCTGGCATTCACACCGCCCTGTCTCACAGCGCGCCCACCTGCCACTCACCACCTGCATCGCCACCACCGAACCCCACCACCCATTGCTGCTGCGGCCGTTTTTCCGCTGCCGCCAGCCGTTGTTGAGCGCTTCAGCACAGCCGCATTTCAGTCTCACAACGGCTTTCAGCAGCGACGCGCGTACAACGGCGAACCGTTGCAAACGACACAGCATTCGTTTGGGTAAACAAGTGAGAAAATAGTAATAATAAATGCTTTAGATACGAAAAAATAAAGACGTTTCAGCAACAGCCACATGCGAGAGACGCAAGCGTGTAGAAAGCAGCAGTAAAAGTGCGGGAGAACGGCGCTTAAGATTCGTTAAGAAAAGCTGTGTAGGAAAAGCGTACTTTTTCAAGCGCGTATTCCAGAAACTATCAAATCACTAGACACACATACAGCGAAAGCATAAACAAAGCGCTGTGTGTATTGGTGAGCAGCATTAGCATTGCTTTAAGCGCAGATTAAATTAGCTAATTTCGCGTAAATTACATTGAAATAAAAGCAGGCAATTCTAAGATAAGCTGGCAGCGCGCAGTTGATCTACTTCAGTTGCACCGATTGAGACTGACTTGGTAAGTGCAATCGAAATAGTAACTAGTTATGGACCAGTGCGAATCTAATCAGTATATTTTGTTAAGAAAAAATCCAAACATCAACTAAATTGGTATTTTTCAACTGAATACCGACTAGGACTAGTGCGCATAGGAATAGACTCGAACTAGTTATGGACTAGTGCGAATCTAATCAATATGTTTTGACAAGTAAATTTTCAAATATCAACTGAGTATAGTATATTTCACCTAAATACTGACTAGTGCTCATAGGAGTAGTAACCAACTAGTTACAGAATGAAAAAAATAAAAAATAAAACTAAAGTTAAAAATAAAAATAAATATAAAAAAGTAAAGTAAAAAAAAAATGAAAAAATAAAATAAAAATAAAAGAAAATGTGTATAAATTTAAGCATAATTTCCAAAAAAAACTTAATTTTTTTTCTCATAAAAAATTAATGATATTTTGTTCGAGGAATTTTTATATAGGGTGATTTTTTAAGAGCTTGATAACTTTTTTTTAAAAAAAAACGCATAAAATTTGCAAAATCTCATCGGTTCTTTATTTGAAACGTTAGATTGGTTCATGACATTTACTTTTTGAAGATAATTTCATTTAAATGTTGACCGCGGCTGCGTCTTAGGTGGTCCATTCGGAAAGTCCAATTTTGGGCAACTTTGTCGAGCATTTCGGCCGGAATAGCCCGAATTTCTTCGGAAATGTTGTCTTCCAAAGCTGGAATAGTTGCTGGCTTATTTCTGTAGACTTTAGACTTGACGTAGCCCCACAAAAAATAGTCTAAAGGCGTTAAATCGCATGATCTTGGTGGCCAACTTACGGGTCCATTTCTTGAGATGAATTGTTGTCCGAAGTTTTCCCTCAAAATGGCCATAGAATCGCGAGCTGTGTGGCATGTAGCGCCATCTTGTTGAAACCACATGTCAACCAAGTTTCAGTTCTTCCATTTTTGGCAACAAAAAGTTTGTTAGCATCGAACGATAGCGATCGCCATTCACCGTAACGTTGCGTCCAACAGCATCTTTGAAAAAATACGGTCCAATGATTCCACCAGCGTACAAACCACACCAAACAGTGCATTTTTCGGGATGCATGGGCAGTTCTTGAACGGCTTCTGGTTGCTCTTCACCCCAAATGCGGCAATTTTGCTTATTTACGTAGCCATTCAACCAGAAATGAGCCTCATCGCTGAACAAAATTTGTCGATAAAACACATTTCGAACCGAACACTGATTTTGGTAATAAAATTCAATGATTTGCAAGCGTTGCTCGTTAGTAAGTCTATTCATGATGAAATGTCAAAGCATACTGAGCATCTTTCTCTTTGACACCATGTCTGAAATCCCACGTGATCTGTCAAATACTAATGCATGAAAATCCTAACCTCAAAAAAATCACCCGTTACAAGAATTTACGTCTGCATTTGGGCAACAGCCATACCAGTGTCTAGGAAACATTTCGCAGTCCACATTTGTGAAAATCATAAACAATTCAACAAATTGCATTATTGAATTTTCATATTTTCAATTTCGACGATCAATTAAAAATAGAAGCGAATTTCCAGATCGAGTATTTCAGCAATTACTAAAAGTGCTAAAACATTTCCAATTGCATAAATACATTAGTAATGGCACCCGAATTGCAATTCGCCAAATCGCTAGTTGAATTTCTTTTACGATTTGATTATTGTCTTGTCCAGCTGACCGAATTTATTATTGCCAGACTCGCTTTGATTGCGGATCAATCAGATGCCACCCATGGCGTATGCGTCACTTTCACGTTCGTCTTTCGCATGTGCATGCATACGCACATACATATAATATACTATGTACGTATGTGCATTAGTATTATATTATTGGTTTGCAGGCACTTATGCAAATATATATTTATTTGTTCGGGCTTAAAATGGTGTGTAGCGCTGAAAGACAGCAATTATTAGCAGGCAGAAAGAATATTCAAAATGTGTGAACTGACAAAGTGCACACGTGATTAGAATAGAAATGAAGAATAAATTCCAAAGGCTAATATTAAGTAGAAAACAAATTGATGTAAGATATGAAGACTTGTAGAAGTTAATGGTCAGTATGTTGGTGAAATGCGGAATAAAGGACTGAAAAGAATATTTACTCCGGTTTGAAGTTTAGTTGTGATAAAAATTGGTTCCAACTGTTTAAAAATTATTATATTTAGGTGGAATCTCTGTCTTAAAATATTTATATCTATTAGTATTCATTACAAGAAGAAGAAGAATTTTAATTGTAAAAGCTTCTCACGGATTTTGCTGAAAGCTCGATAAGTACAAATCTGTAAGCTAATTGGTTTTCAATATTTTTTCTGTCGAATTTTAATGAAAGCTTGCGGCACATGAACCTGAGGGCTTGCTATCTTATATAGCACGCTTAAATTTTAAAACGTTCATAATAAGAAAGTTTATGAATATATGAAAGCTCACTAAGTGGAACATATGAAATTAGTTTTAAACAAAAAAGTCAATTTAGGACAAGTTGAAAGCTTACTCCAGTAACGATGTAAAAATTACTAAGTATATTATTTTTCATTAAAACAGAAAAACGCACTAGTCATAAAATAGGTTTAGCCATAAAAATTTTTGTGAAAGCTTTCTACAGAATTTTGCGAAAGCTCCGAAGCTTTTTACATAAATTGCTCTAATGCATTAAGATCTGAGTAAACTTAAGAAAATATGAAAGCTTAAGAAATTATAAAAGCTCAGTAAGTGAAATATATATGGAATCACAATTTTATATGTTTATACAAATGTATTTTTAAAACTAAAAAAGCCAAAATAGTTTATGAATAAAACGAATTTCATTCATTTTGTTAATGAAAGCTCAGCTTTTAGTATGAAAGCTCAGTAGTAAAAATATGCGAAAGCTGTTTATAAAACGGTGATTTTAATGAAAGCTAAACAAATTAAAGCACCAAACTTATGTTAAGCTTATTAAGCTACTTATACACCTTATAAACATTAAAAAGCTCAGCAAATATATCAAAATACAATATAAAATAATATTTATTTTTAACTGACACATACAATTTGAATAATAATCTATGACTGACAGCCATCACTCACTCAAAACTCCTGCTGCTTAGTATTATTCTCTTTCATATTTTGCCTTCCACAAAATTGCTCTACAAAAGCTTGGTCTCAGCTTGTACTTTTAGTGACTTAAAAATGTTCTTATCCTTCATTAAGAAGAGTGATTCTTTATAGGCATCTCCTTTACAGCAGTCTATTCAATCTAACAATTAAGTCAATCATCCTAATTGAATTCCTGAATGCGACAAAGCCATATAAATCATTTACAGCGACTTCAAACATTTTGCCTAATACACTAGAGAGATAGGCTTTGCGTTTCTTTAGACACTCACACAACTGCACAAGTGTTTAGAAAGAAATCATTTTCAAATAGGCTGTAAAAGGGAATCGGAAATGAATGGGGCAAAGTTTTGCTCCTCACACGGTCGCTGTCTGGCGCATACTGTTGTGGGCCATTAATAAATAACTCTAAAAATAGTGGAAAGGCTTTAGCAAAGCATTTAGATTTGTATATACAGTTATTGCAAATCCTTTGTGTTGCTGTCGTTGACACAGCGTCATAAAACTAGACGAGAACGCGAGTGAGAGCAACTTATTTGCTGTCACAAAATCACACAATGCCATGCCCACCCAACGGACGCCCAACTCAACTTGCGGCACGCAGTTATGGCTCGACAATTACTCATGTACAATTACAATAATGATTACTTTGGCGCAGATAAAATGTTTGCCTTTGCAACCCGCTCCCCTGCGACCCCGCCAGGTATGCGCACATGTATGTGTATTTATTCAACCATATCTGTGTTGTGTGCGTGTGCCCCTTGTGCTTTGACCTGCATTTGATTTGGTTGCTTTTAATTAAAATTGAATTTTGTCCATTTTCTCAGACTGTTATTCTGTAAGTTGGCAACTCTTTTGACTATGCCGTTATTCTGCTTTCATCTGTCTATCGCAGTCCGAAATTTAACTACATGGAATTTACTTTTGGGTTGTTTTTCGGCAACGCATTAAGCGCAGTTGAGTTGCTGAATGCCGTTAACATTTGCTATTCAGTGCAAAGTTGTTGGTGGTTCCAGGAAATTTCGACTTTTATAGTTTTCTTAAACTTTTGTGTTTGTAACAACACGCTTAGTCTAAAATGCCCACCAACTCATACACTTCGCTGCCGAATTGAAATCTGAGCGCCTCTTCTAGCCGCCCTTCGTTCACCAGTCCATCACGTGGGCAGCAGTTCAGCGTCCGGTTTCACAATTTCACACAGTTTTTTCCGCCTACACCCTCACCCGCTGCCTTACATTTGTTTCATTTTAGGAATTTCACTCATACTCATTAAACTTGAAGGCAACTCATTACAAATTTTCCCTTGCGATTCAGCAAATCAACAAAGCGAAGCAAATATTCGGATTTGGTAATTACTAAAATGGATTTCTAAGTGAATTTGCAACATTTTTAAGCTTAAATTCGCTTATGAAGACATATTTTAATAACTTTCATATGCTTATATTTGTCTGCATGAAGTGGTCTACAGAAATCATTATTTTCGAATTCATATATTATACATACAGACGAACGGATAGACGGACATGCGGACGGACATGCAGAAGAACATCGTAAAACAAATTAGCTCGTCAAGATTTGCAATTTTACAGTTCAGGGATCCAGGTCATTCACACTTATCCGCAGAAAAACTGTTACTATGCGATTTAAAATAACTGAATTTGAGGCAATACCCTCCCAGAAAGAATATTTTTAATTATTTGCTGAATTCAAAGAAATCCTGCTTGTTCAAAGGAGCTCACTCGCACCCAGTCTACAGTCTGTCATGGTATTTAGTTGTGTTTCGCGAAGAAAAGTAATTAATTTGCACACTACTAAGAATTCGCGGCGCGAAACCGCACGCATTTTGAAGACTTCAGGACAACAAAGTGTAGCCAAAAAAAAGTGTACAAAATTTCCGTTAGTAGCACAGTCACCCAAACGCTGACCTCAATAAAATGTCGCAAAAAGTTCAATAAATTTCACTTGGTGGCAATAAAAGCCTTCGAGTGACAACGCAGCTGGAGCGCAGCTTCCTTGCAACAAAGTCTAAGCACTTAATTTGCGCTCCATATCCGTTTTCACTTCGTAGGCTTCGCGCGTCTCGCATGCAAAGCAGCGCTCATGGCAAACGGCACTCAGCCCCCTAACCGAATTACCGCACAATTAAATGTTGCTCATACGCCCCTCTGGCTGTGCCTGTACAAAGGGGCAGCACGCAGCGACGAGTGCGGAAGTCAGCTGCAAGCGCTCAAAAATTACAATTTAATTTGTTTTTCGCTTTTTCTTTGCAAATATATATGCATGCAACCGCCAACTCGGCGCAGCCAGCATGGGCGTGTGTGTGTGGGTGCTTGCATTTTTGCATTTTTCGAGCGTTTCGGCAGAGATGTAGCAAATAAACGGCAAAGGCATCTACATATTTTAATTTCCTGTGTGTGCGTGCGTGTGTTTACGTATGTGGCAGCGCAATGCGAGGCTGTTGCATGTTGCATGCCAGCAGTCATGCGACGCGTGGGCGGCTTAAACTGTGCGGCCATGCAATGAATGCGACCGAAACATGCTTGTAGCTGTAAAGCGTTGGACTCACCTACACACAGGAGCGCTTATATATACATACACACACACGCAACAGAGTCGTATAAATCGGCGCTGCGGCGCTTGGCGGTCAGCATGCTCGCTCACTCGATTTTTGGTGTTTTTACTTTGAGTCTGCTTTTTGCTTGCTATTTACACTATGGTGTGACAGTTATGGCAACAGCAAATATTCTTCAAGTACGAGGCATCGCTTTCAAAGCATTTTGTGTCACAAACTAGGCTCAAATTTCAATTCTTTCCACACCCATTTGTCTTTCGCTTAATTAATTTGTTTACATTCGCAAGTCCTACCGCCGCTTAGTAGTCGAGTTAGCTGCTGCCGCTCAGCTTCAAGCATAGGCTTTGCTTGCCCAAACTCTGCCCTCGTAGTGCCATTTGATATTCTACTTTATTTTACTTTTGCCCCTTACGCCGGCGGTACCGCCACGGCGTTGCCTCATGAAAGTCACGTGCAGCCAGGACATGCGCTCACACGCCTATCACATTGACGAGCCTACCAAAACTGCCGACTCACGCCACTCGCATCGGCTGCTTTGTTTTGCTATCTTTCTGTTTCTGTTTTCATACGCATTTTCTCCGCCAGCAACAACTCAACCACCCACTGCATCGTGCCTCACGGTCTCAGCTGTTGCCACAGCACAGCAACAACAACAAAAATAACATTTGTTTCGTCGCGCTTCGTCGCTTACCCCTCGGCGCTCGGACTGCTCTGCTCCCTGCACGGCACTCGCAGTTCGGCAATCGCCACCGGCACAGCATACCAACTCAACCAGTTTATAAACAAACTCACACCGCCACAATTTCACTTTACTGCTCTTCGTATTCGTATATGTTCGTATATATTTGTGTATTTCGTTCATTTGTCGTACAATTGTTGCTCTAAATGCATTTGGCATATGCTGTTGTCCTGCTCACACCGCGCTGCTTCATGCCGCCGCTACTTGTCTTTGCATATTCGGCATTTCGTTCGTTGTACCGCTCGTTAGTAAGTGTTTTTGTTGATGTCTGTGCGTGTGTGTGCTTGGCCTTATGGCTTAACAGTAGTTGCATCCTGTCGCCGTGTGGCATAACGTGCGCGTCTCTGATGGTGTCCGGTTCATTCGATACGCTCGCCAGCGCTACCATTTCACACACGTACCTCTCATACATATACAAATTTCGTTTTCGCTTCTTCGATTTCGGTTGCAACTAAACGCTCTGTGCATGCTGGCTGTTTGATTTGAATATACGGATAATTCATGTCGGTGGAATAGTGGCTTGAATTTATAACGGTGCTTTACTTTATTAGATTTCAGTTGCAGGGAGTGTAAATTTTTCATTGTTAGAATTGCGCGTACATTTTAACGGTAAAAATATATATAACAGTGTTAATTAAGAATCAGTTGCAAGCAAGAATAAGAATTATACCAGAGATTTTCGGTCATAAAAATCTTAAAACACGCTGCAGATTGCATAATTTTGCATAAAAGGTGAGTTCTCGGTTGACAAAAAAATCTGAAAATTCGGTTTAAGTCAAGAAAAATAGTTCTGAGGACTACTTTTCAACTAATTCAAAATTTCTATTCACCTTTACCACTTATTTGTAATTTCGAAAAAAATAAAATTTAAAAATTTTGGCTTAGACCCTAACAAATTTTCACTGCTAATGAATTTTTTCTCAAAATAGCACCATTTGAGTAGTATATAAACCTAGTCTATAACCTACCCAATAAACAGTGCAACAATTACTCGAAAACTGTATAAAATACACCCTCTAGCTGTGTATTAACAGCCTTTTTTTCCAATAAGAGTTTGGAGCATAACTCTTATTAGTCCTTACTTCCAATATAACTGCAAAAAAAATCGTATTTAGGTTTATTATTTGTCGTTCAGAAAAGTTTTTCTTTAGTTTGGACGACACTTTGTATGAAAGGATATTTGGTTGAAGGTCTCTTCTCTCTAAAAACGGTCCAGGCTAGGAAAACTCAATGACTGTCAAATTGTCATTCATTGAAACAAGAGTCATTAACTTGGCGTTGGGTCGAAGTTATCAAGATTTTACATTATATTTTTTTTGTATAAGAATCACAACTCTTCTGCTTTTTCATGACAAAATTAACGGCGTAGAACTTAATAGACTGCCGCCGTCTTCATTATGCCTTCATTTTAATTTTAAAGGGAATTTGAGCTTCAACGCGATTACCTCAACGGTGAATAAACTAGATTTAGAACAGATTATCGCTTGAAAGTCAGTACCAAAAATCGTACTTGGTCGGCGTTCTTTTCGTAACATGCTAGTGGATCCAGCTACGCGTTGTTGTGTTATGCGTTTTATACTATTATTCATATAATAAACTATTCAATACAGTGAGAGTTTTATTTACGAATAAAGGTGAAAACGTTTTTGTCGGTATAAGAATCCAAGGGATTGTACTTGAGGTCTAATTTTGACTATGTTCATGCAAATAAATTTCATTGGAAAATATAAAAAATTTAAGGCTACTTTCTCGATGTCTGGTTGCCAGTGTCTAGTTAAAAAATATGTCCGCTTAATAGACCGTCCATTTAATAGAACTTCACTGTATTTTTTATTTATGAATGGTTTCTACTATCCTATCTTCTAAGTTGGGTTGAACTGAACACAGTGTGGTTTAGTAGTTTAGGAGTCCATCACGGACAAACCACGTGACACGGAATTTTTATATATAAAGTTATATTAATTGTTTCCGCTTGAAGTCTTATATAAATATTATATTCTCTTTATATATGTGCGACCATCAATGCGTTGCTCCAAAGCATTTTAATTACAGTAAATAACTGCAGTGTCTTTTCTCGGTATATTATCGCTTATCTCTACTTTAACACGTTTGGCGCATAATTCTTACAAAATTGCCAAGTCAAAGATTTCTTAGTTAAACAACATTTACAGAAAAAGTCGGCAACAAACCCAAACTACCGTAAATATGCTTTTCACGGAATTACAAGTGTTTCAAATTCTGTCTGCCAGCGAGACACATGAAAGCTCTCAAAAACATCTCCAAGTGCCGCAGTGTCACTTGATATTAGCACACCTCATTGAACTGTTCACAAAGTAAGAAAAATTAGTTATTGCCTACTTTTTATTCTTCATCTTGTGAAATGCAAAGCAATTACAGTGTTCTTGGAATGCCTGCCTACAAAAATAAATAGTTATGTAAATGCAGGTCTGATTGCCGAATTCTGTGAAAAAAATGTGCGTACAAGTTTAATACAAATTTGTGTGTATGTGTGAGTGTAAGACGTGCGACTGTATTGGATAAAAATTCACCCAAAACCGCTGCTGTATGAGCATGTGACCAAATGAAACTTAACCTGCTTTGCACGGCTTCAAAAGCCGGCATGAGCTGCAAGTTTCATACATATATACTTATGCTTGTGTGGCTGCTAGTTCCTGTTAGTGGCGCAAAATTCTGCATAATCAACTTATATGAGATCTGTGGTATTTACGTCTATATATCAAGTTTTTGCAACATACTCGTATTTAATTGGTTTGCCATGAAAAACTATAATTTTACAAAATATCAGTCTAAAATTTGTTTTTGCTTGCTTTTTCAGTCAAAATAGGCACCAAAATATGCTGTCATTTTATATGCCACCTAAATAAGTAATAATCAAGCAATTCAAGAGTTAATCAAATATATGCGCACATACATACAGACACACATAGTTCGGACGAAACCACCCAACAATTTATCAATCAGGCCAATTAATTGCATTTTAAAACTTTTGCAACAATTCTGCGAAAATGCAGTGAAACATTTATTACATCATGCCACATAACTGTTATTACGAGCTAAGAGTCAGACACGCCTACAAAATGTGCATCGATTACATATTGAGTGCTCAACAATTCAAATTTATTGCAAGGCTGCCACACACACACAAGTCAAAAGGGCTACAAAAACAGCCAGATACTCGTATATATATTAGGGTGGGCGTTATATGCCAAGTTAATATATTTTTGTCATAATAGCATTATTTAATGTTGTTCGCATAACCAAAGTGCTGAGCATTGATACAAGTGCCTTATAAATTTTATGTTGCTCATACGCCATGGCACTGCACGAATACTCAGCGCACTTGATGTTTAACTTTAACAGCTTATAACTTTTAAAGGCATGGCTTCATAGAAAAACGTACCAGGCTATTTCTGTACTGTGGATAATTTTGTATTAGAAAATTATATTCTCAAAGTTATGAGATTTTAGTGGTTAGAACTGCTCAGTGAAGGCATTTTGGACACAATTTCATTGTCAAATCACTTCTGTGGCGAAATATACTTATAACATTTAACTACATGCAAAAATTAGACCGAAGATAAATTGAGTTGTATGAGAACTGTGATAGACTGAAGCCCATGATAAACCATCGTATATGTATACCTCTAATAAGAAAAATGTTTGTCGACCACGCGAAAAGACAAAAAAATCGAAAATTCTGTATTTTTGCGGCTATAATGGAAGATCATACCTGCTAAGTGATTCTTCTTAACGTTTGAAATTTCCGGCGTCAAAGAGCATCTTTAGGAAAAGCATTAAAGTTCATTAGCACAGGTTGAGGATCTCCATACAATACATTAACGCTATAGCGCTAATTCCCTAATCATGTTTCCAAGACTAAAAAGTATACACTTGCTTCACCAAGCTCAACTGTTGTTGTGCTTAAAACAACTGTCTGAAGCGGTTGTAACACTCGGAAAACATTTAAGGAATCCTTGCATGTCGGGAGTTTCGAAGTGTGGCTCCTTCACTGGAAAAACATTGCACAAACAAAAGCCATACATTTCCCTCGCAACAAACTCAAACACACACGAGAGCAAGCGCTAAATACCTTTCATCCTCCAATGTTGTTGATCTGCGCGCTGTTGTCACTGCATGAAATATGCAACAACTCACGGATGCTTTGCCACTTGTAGTGCGGAAAATCAACAGAAGAAATCAGACTTGCAACACTTTCTTGGCGCTTTTCGCCCTACTCGGCGCAGAAAAACAGCGTGCATGACCGTTGCATGTGGCAAGTGGCAAAAAGCCACCAAAAAAACGCTACTAAATAATAACGAATTGCTGGCAATGATAACAAGAAAGCAGCAGTGGCACAAGTCACTGAGTTGGGGCAAGAAAAAGTGGCGCAAGAATACACGCCACACGGCGGAGAGGCAAGGCAACCTATGTATATGTACTGCAGCTACAAGAGTGGTGCATAAAATTAAAATGCAGCAACAACAAGCAACACATGTACACAGGCACTACTTGCGTCGAGTGGGGTACTTGTTGCAAGCCGTTTGCTGCAAGTATGCTAAGTAAATATGCATGTGAGCATAAATTCAGCAAAAGTGAAGAGCTGTTGCACAAATTGAAGGCAGTCACATATTTGCGCAAGCATTTCCGGAAGGCGCCTTCCGCCTACCGCCTATTATAACGGCTTTGAAGCGCCCCATACCCACGCGCAGCGCAGTGACAAAACGGGATGGCGAAGGCCTTCAAGGCAGCGCCTTGTCTATTTATATTAAATTTCGTGAGTTAACGGTGGCGAAAAACAACAAGCGCGCACGCAGAAAGGCACAGGCGACAAAAACCGTCTAATTTGCACGTTAATGTTGCACAAACTATTTATTTACAATTTAAATGTTGGCTTTTGCGCTGTCTTTTTACTATATTTTAGTGTAGACCGCGTCAAAAACATGCGCCAGAACGCTGCCACGCGCACTTGCAACATGTAGAATCTTACTGTTTGCAGCCTTGTGTTGCCACTGACGTTGCCACTCATTATGGCGCACAACTAATTAAGCAACGGGTAGTGAAATTGCATCAACAGCAGCCGGTGGTTTGCTTTAAACAGCTACGCGGCGCTAACTCGATTTGTCAAACAAAATTTTCGTGCGCGCGGCAAGTAGTGAAGCTAATGGCGTTCATGAACAGACACGTGGGCGCCAGCGAAGAATTATTCAAGCGATTCTGACGCGCGTCGTGCTTGCCGCACGACTCTAACTTAAACGTTAATTTTACTCGTGGCTGCCACAAGCAATCACATAAATACAAGCAGCGCGCAATTTGCTTGCAACACTCAATTTAAAAGACACGCGCGCTTTTATTAAAAATTTATTTTGCTTTTAAGCGATTTAAGGATATCCGTGGCGCGCGCTCAGACGCAAACGCACACACGCGCGCACACCAAGCCACTTTCGGGTATTTGTAGACACAAAGCTTGAAATTCGGCGCGCTGCGCTGCTGAACGCCAAAAAATCGACGAAAAGTGCGTAATGAATAATAAAAAATATTGCGAAATGCAAATTCCACGTCCACTCAGTCGACAACAACAGCGCAGCTGTGCACAAAGCAGACCGAGCGTTGTGCGGAAGCGCCAGACGTTCTTGGCATTGAAAAGCACTTTTGTGTAAATCGGATATATTTTGGGCCGCGCTAGTGCAATTTGTTGCAAGTGTCAGTGTGTGTGCGTAAGTGCCGCTTTGCTTATGAATTTTAACTTTTTAATTGAGTTTCAGCGCAATTTTACGTGGCAGCTATGGCAGCGGGCGCACAAAGCCATGCAAGTGTGTGCGTGTGTGTTTGTGTAAATAATATAATTATTTATGCCACAGCAGGTTGCATGATTCTGTAAACATTTTCGGCGTTGATTTATTTGACCAATTTAACGCTCGAAAGCAGCACAGCTAATCGAAAAGTTCATAAATAAATGCGTGTGTGAGAGATCGGCTACTTTGTATGTATGTATTTGTGGCGTTCGACTGCACATTACATTTACAATAATTACATCACATTTATAATAAATAATCGTTGAATAAAAAAAAACATATATATTGGGTAATCGAAAAAGTCTCTTCGTATTTATTATACGAGTATATATTTGAATATTTATAATAGTCGAATAACCAGCCGTTGAATCTAAAAAATAAATAAATTTGGCTATTAAAATTATCGGAAAGGAAATTTTCGAAATCCAACAAACGCGAATGATAGCGCATGAGTCCAAGGTCACGTTGTCGAGCACAGCCGCCGCAAACAATTCGTGAATTTAAGCGAAAAGACAATGAAAATTCCTATAAAATCGCGCAACAATGTGGCAAACAGCGGAATTTATTGAACAATAAATATTTGGATTAGAGATAAATTCATCACGTTGTGTGTTTCAGCGATTTATTTGCAGAATATCAGAAGTGATGAATTTGCACATAGCAGAAAGCAGATCTCTTCGTGCATGTTTGTTGTATGAATTTCGTGAGGGAACTTCATCATATTGGATAGTCGGAAAAGTCTTTTCGTATTTCTAATCAAACTTCAATTTATTTTTTGTTTTATTTATAATAAACTTTAATAAACCAAATATGTTTGTCGACCACTTTCTGCCATTTTTCCGCTGGAGACATTTTACATCAATGTAAAACTTTTCTGGTTTCTCGGCGAAAAACTGCGACAAGTAATTTCTACAGCCTTCCCTTGAAGAGTCCAATAAGGGAGTTCTTCATTGACCGAAACAATTGGTGGTCCGATTATGCAAGGTCAAGGCTATATGGTGGATGCATCAAAACTTCCCAGCCAAGCTCTCCCAGTTTTTGCGGAGTCATCAAAGATGTGTGTGACGTAGCGTTGTCTTGATGGAAAGCGAAGCCCTTTCTGTTGATCAGTTCTGACCGTTTTTTTTTTCAATTCAATCTCATCATTTGTTGACAGTAAAACGTAAAATCAATCGTTCGACCAGGCTGGAGAAGCTCATAGAGGATGATTTCTTTCCAACCCCACCAAACTCTCAGCATAACTTTTCAAGGCGTCCATCCTGGCTTTACGACCATTTGTTGAGCTTCACCACGCTTGGACCATGATCTTTTTCGCACATTATTGTCGTATTTGATCCACTTTTCGTCTCCTGTTACCATTCGCTTCAGAAATTGTTCGATTTCATTTCGTTTTAGCAAAGAATTGCAAATGTTAATTCGATCCATTAAATTTTTCACAGACAATTCATGTGGTACCCAAACATCGAGCTTCTCCATATATCCAGCCTTTTTTAAATGGTTCAAAACCATTTGATGATGAATGTTAAGCTCCTTAGCGATGTAATGGCTGCATATGTGACAATCCTGGTCAGTCTTGTCCATAAATTCATTGACTTTTTCAACTAGAGGTCGACCAGAGCGAGGTGTATCTTTCACATCGAATTTTCCAGAACTACACGAACTGATACAGCATCGTTTCCGTAAACTTCACTAATTTCATTGGTGTCTTACGTGGCATTTTTCCCTTTTTTATACAAACATTTCAAAATCTAGCGAATTTCTTCATTAATTGCACTCATTTTTGAACAGCTGTGACTTCTTTTTACTTCCCTAATTTAATTTTTTTTAAATGAAGAAATCTCACCTTTTTAACAC
Source organism: Bactrocera dorsalis (assembly GCF_023373825.1). Classification (NCBI taxonomy): domain Eukaryota; kingdom Metazoa; phylum Arthropoda; class Insecta; order Diptera; family Tephritidae; genus Bactrocera; species Bactrocera dorsalis. The sequence continues at coordinate 711,537 of NC_064306.1, forward strand.
TATACGAGTGTGGTATGTTACAATGTGATTGGTAGCACTGGAGACATTTATTAACAAAATACGAAAATACTTTTTCGACTACACAATATTCTTACAGCTCATCTATAATCACACACTCTTTAATGTGAAAATCCTAGACAAAAGCAACGACAATTGAAAAGCGTGAAAAGCTGGACTGTATTAACCGCTAAAGTCAATATTTACGATAAACCACCTCAACTAGCTGGATTATTACAGCGACAGAGAAACCTCTCTAATAATATATTTAATTTCCAGCAAACGCGTAATCCATTCTAACACTATAAATAAAAGTCATATAGTAAACACTTGTAACATACAATTCTCTGCTAAAAATAGACTTTTATTCTCACCTCAGCTCCAATCTGCTAGAATTACATACAAGCAAATTAACACGCATACACATACATGCACATAATATGAAGAAATATAAATGGAAATGCGATAAGATTGCTCATTCGACATTACACTTTCAAAAGCAGCTCTAGTAAGCATAAAAATATAGATTACGTGTGTGCAAAAACTAAACGTATGGGTGTGAGGCGTTTTCACAAATATGTAGTATATAGCAAGCTCAGATTTCCTTTGCCATAAAATATAGAATATATAAATAAAATATATATGTATATGTCTACTATAGTCTACTGTTGTGGTACAAAAGTATAATGCAGCGCTAGGTTTTATAAAATATAATTAGGTTAGGCCAGGTTTGATGGCTGATCCAAGACCTCTTGAAGGTTGCACAATCATGATAGAAGTGTTGATGATGATACTAACTCGTATTCTTTCATACAGCTTCTGCAGTTGGAATCCCTACAAGTAGGGAGAGGCTAGCCTTAGTGCGAGCAAAGAGCTCACTGGTTCGCTTACGATCGATCTTAAGTGAAACAGGGATCTTGCGCTGGCCAAATTCCCGCGAAACCCAGCTATCTTGTAGAATAACACACGAGGAGAGGGAAGCAACAATATCTACTCATTCTCCTAATAACACGGCTCTAGTACCCTTCTTTACCAGGTCACCAGCTTTGCGGTTACCTGCGATTCCGCTCTGACCTGGGACCCATACCCGTCTTATCCCAAAGTGACTCACTGTCATTGCTAACGTACTTAGGCATTCCTTAACCAGCCTTGAATGCAGAATTAGTCAGCTCGAGGGTAGTAGTTGGATCAGAATGTATAGTCGCTTCTCTGAAAGAGGCTGCACATCGGCCGGCTATTGTTTGTGAGTAGACATACTGCGAGTAGCAAATGCATAGTAATATTATTATAGAGACGTAAGTTTCTCCGCATTTTCGTTTCACCTTTTCACCACTAACGTGAAAATGTTTTGAAGTTTGCGAAAAATATTTGCGTGCGAAATTGTACCTTTCTCCCAGTCACGAACTGCTGCCACTTCCTCACTCCTGATCAACAACTACCGGCTACCTATGTAAATGCGTCCCTGCTCTCCTCCGCAAATTTTACACATTTACCTTTCGGTATTTCAATTGGTTTGTGGTCGAATATGGCACATTCGCATTCGTAGTAAGCGATACTCATACTCAGCCACCACTAACACCTGCTTTCACCGCGCTTGCTACCTTTCCCTCCCTCAACTTGCAGCCCACTCTCTAGCAAGCTGTGCCAGCTCACATGTCGCTTCTAACTGCGCATCAGAAGGCTGTATAAATGGTTATTTAACAAGTTGTAATAAAGAAACATATTCCACAACCGCAAAGGAATGCTCATAAAACGCTTGAAATGCTCAAATTTTAACCGCAATTCGACACTGCGGCGAAGACAGTTCTGGTAATGCCAAGTGAGCTCTACGTACCGTATGTCTATATGAATGTTTTGTGAAACAATGCAAACGAAATGCATGAATGAATACTCCGTCGACAGACATGATAGTCAGGTGGTGCAAGGTGAATTGCAAAGAGAAGTGTGTGTACCAACTTGCAAGTGTTCAACATAGTCAAAGTGTGTGAGATGCGAAGATAAACATAAATGTGTGCTCTATCTTGGTATATATGTATAAGGTATTAAAATGACATCAAGTCTTGGTGGAAGAACAAAATATGCTAAATTTTTTTGTTAGCAAATATGCTATAAAGTCTTCATTGGAAACCACTTTTGAGTTAGCAAAAGGTAAACTAATGGTAATTTTGCAATTCTATACGTCTCACTTAGCCAAGGTTTGCATCAACACAAGACTCTTTTCTCGGAATGAATTGCTGAATTTCTGAAAATGAGAATAGTCTAATGGATGTGCAGCTGGTGGTTGGTGTGACTCAGCGAAGGTTTCGATTTGCTTTTTATTGGCAAAGATTTCATTTTTGACGTAAAGTAAACTTTTTTCGAAATTAACGGATGTTTTAACACGGGTTTGAAAGTGACTCATGCTCGAAATATTGAATAAAAATTCCTGAGACGACCCACAAAGTACGCTGTGAGCATCTGCCATCACTATAATGCCAGATTACTCAAAGGATGATATGCTTCGGGGTCCGATACGACCAGCTTCATACCCAAAACATAGAGTACAAATTCCTAAGACGATCCGCAAGGCTAGATTACACAAAGGATGATTAAGCAGCATTTGTTTGTCAAAAAGTTATCAAATTTCTTCTTAGTTTCACATTCTAAATGAAAGACATAAGTAAGAAGCAGAGCGACGTCACCATGAACTCACATCTGCATGCACGCTTCTTGACACTGGTTCAACTGTGTTTTGAAAGTAAACGTAATTCATTTTGCTGTTTCAACTGCTGTGTTTGGTCTGCAAACAGTCTGTATTTGTCGAATAATGTTTTTGCTATCTTAATTTGCATTACTTGTTTACGTTATAGTGAATTGCTATATTAAGTGTGTGTGTAAATGTATATGTTACTATCTGACTGTGTACCACTTGTCCATTTTGAATCACTTTGATCAAGGTAACTAACCATTCCAGAAAGAAAAAGTTCACTTTTTAGAATAACCAATATATTGGTTATTATAAAAACATTTAACTAATATATTGAATAATGGACTTTTCTTAAATTTTTAATATGAGTACTAACATGGAACCTAACCTAACATGAAAACACAAGATCTCAGAATTTTCATTGAAATCGACATTTTAGAAATGTACAATAAGTGTCTTCCAATGTCAACGATATCAATATATTTTAGCATGAAGTAAGCTGCTCACACATTTAACACAGCAAATGTATATTTGTTTCTTCATGGAGAGTCAATAACTTTTCTTTTGATATGATATATAGAAATCTAGTTATTTAGACTGTTGTCACTCTCATAGTACTTGGAACTCAATTTGGGTATTAGTTATGATTTGCTAAGCTCACAAGTAGGCCACCTTTTGAGAAAATTTTTCCATGAACTAAAAGATGCACATGTATGTCCTTTCAAACGGCACATATATACAAGTATATAACCCTTCGAAGAGGCATTTTTTCACATTTTGGCAGCTGAGCTTTAGGCTAAACTCAAACAGCGCACTTTATTATGCGACGCGGGTTTGTTGACACTGCCTCGCCTTGCGCACAGCCTTAGGTCGATGGCTGTCGTTAGAGTAGTAGTAATAGATGCAACAACACGGTAAACAAGCGCTATAATCAACATCAAAGTCGAAAGCATAATTTCCAGTTGACATCTGTGCTTTGTTGGCGCTTACATAACGGGAAATCCATGCACAGCGTTAAGAGAGCGGTAATGCGCTTTCACGAAGCCATGGAGCCACGTATTTGAATTTACACATTGGCGTGAGTGTGTGCCGCTGTTGACTTCAGGATATAAGACAGCTCATATATTCAACCTGAGAGCCGGCACACGCTTCAATGCGCAGTCAATGCACGTATAATGCAATTTACTCTTGCACCAAGCGCGTCGACGAATGAGGATAGTCTAGCGCGGCTATGGCAGCAGGCAGCTGGTGCGCCGCTGTTTGCAATGCATAATGTTGCGCTGAGTAGTAATCAAGCTATTTCAGGCATAACGTTGCCACATTTATATAGACTTTGAAATCAAAGCTCAGGAGTCACTTACTTTACACCTTTGCACAAGACACGAGAGTGCTTCTACTTTCAACACTTGCAACACCTGATTTGCCACACATTTATTTATTGCCTGCCATCGATAGTGGAACTCAACGCAGCGAAAATGCGACAGCAATGCTTTCTAAATATTCTACACTCTTCTAGACAGCTTCGCTGAATCAAACTCAAGCGAAATATAGTCTAATCATCACCATCTTCCGCCCTCAAATATTACTCAATCTCTTGCCTTCGCGTTTATTGATTATTTCTCATATTATACCCATTTAAGGCAAGCGAATGAAAGGCGTAAAAGCAATGCAAATAAATAAAAAGTGAATGCATAAAAGGAAACGACGAAAAATTAGAAACCTTCGCTTTACGAATATCCTGCAATAAACCAACACACACACACACCGACACATACACATACACAAATTTAAATGCACTCAACACATACTCAACGATGAACACTTTTGCATGGCCATTGCGCCTAGAGTGCCGACACAAACCGTCATACACATGTACCCAACAGCGAAAGCAACGTTGCGGCACAGAGCGAGGGGCGTGCGAGCGGTTGAGCGCGTGGGTTTAATAGTCAGACTGTAGGGATCCCGCTTTGACTGCAATACGCATTTGAGGCATTTGAGTGTAGATGTGGTTCTTAATTTTGTTTTTTTTTCCCTTTTCCGTTTATTGAGCGAGGTCGATTCTACTTTGTACCGTTTAGACGCAAAGCAATGCAAAAATTCAGAGAAAGTGCAGGGGTTAGTCTCTGCAGGCGAATGTGTGTCGACAAGTAACACTTTGCAGTAATGATATAATAGAAAAGCGCAACCAACCCTATAGGTTGGAGGCTGAGCTACCATTTAGTTTGCTGCCCAACTAACCTACCGATATGAATCGATATATAATAAATTAGATTACTCCGCTTTTTGACTACTGCAGAACCAAGTTTTATGACGTGGGCTTTCAATGAAAATATTGTCATATTTTTTCTCGGCCTTTCGCATTTCTTCCCATTTTTTGTGTCAGTAATTCACAGACTCTTTCAAATCTTGAAAGTTATCTGATAAGCTCGAAAACATTTGATCTTAAAAGGGAGGATATTGCAGCAGTACTACCGAAGAGTGGGGCGATTGCTCTAGTGGATACACATATGTATGTCTAAAATCACAGATTAGATTTCCGCTAATTTTATATCTACAATAAGGATAGAAGCAGACCACTCTCTCTATAAGTCTCATATCATTCACATCTTACTATACGACACAGGAATGTAGAAGTTGACGGATCGAGACAAATGGGTGGACAATGGAAGCAAGGGTAAGGCCGGCCAAAGGAGACCGAGTGCATAGCTACCTGTCTGCACTTGGGATATTAAACTGGGGTGATCTCGCAAAGGACAGAGACAACTGGCGAAGTTTTGTGTTCTCGGCCAGGATCGACCTACGGTTGTGTGCCAAAAAGAAGAAGAAGTCGGAATAGTTCCCTGAGACTTTCGTATTCGAAGCGCCTTATAAATCGATTCTCCCAAGTCGCCACTCTCCATTCATAGTTAAATCGCAGCTTAACTTACAATTTTTTCCACAAATTAAGACTGACAGCCAGGAAGCGAATCCACTTTGGTTTAATTTTACCAGTTTCTCTTGTCTGCAGCAGCAGCTGTAATAGCTTAAACTTGATTACATTTTAATTGCTTCCAAGAACTCCTTCCACGGTTTCGCAACGCAATTTCCATCATATAAATGCCGAATATTTTGAAGATTTCTCTAAGAATTTGTTGCAATTCCATAAATGTTCGAATAAACGGTTTGTTTGCTCCACCGATTTTTACGTCGCTCACTTATGCAGCCGCTTTTGCTTTGATGTGCTTAAATTTTCCGCCTCTCACACAAAAATCAATGCAGAAGTGCGGGGGTTTGCCAGTGCCTACTCAATCCAATGCAGTTTACAATGATTTGCCTTGCCTTATGCTCTGTTGCCACACTGGCTTTAAGTTGCACGGATCCTTACGACTGTTTTGCATTATTTACATACACATTTTGCTTCACATTTATGTTAAATTGACTGCAGTGCATTGCAAATTCGAAGTACTTGAGTACTTAGCAGCTTCTTGTGCGCACTTTCGCGCAACCAGTATAAACGCAGCCTGCTTTCAGGCGTACAGCCAGGCAGAAATGCAATTGTTTGCAATAAGACAAAAAACGGCAAGGGAAAGTGGTAAACTTTCGCAAAGTTCATAACTCAAATGATGTAAATTACATACATGGAATGCAAACAACGTCAGCAACGCCGTGACTCAGCGCCACAGCGACTGATCGGCTGTCAACTGACGTGTAGCATGTGGCGTACGGCGGGTGCGTTGCGCGACAAGTTGCCGAGCAAAGCAGAAACTTTGTTTGCTCACACGAATAAGCGCCAGCACTTGCGCCTGTGTGTGTGCTTGGCTGTTTCTGTCTCCGGCTGTCTGCCTGGAATTTTGCGTGCAAACACTTGGGCGCGCTGATTTGCCGCACTTCCGACAGCGGCGACTTTGTCACGACGAACAAACTATTGCATTGTGCACATATGCCACTGATGTATGTCTGTTGAATGAACTTGTATGCGGCAGAAATTTGTTCAATTGTGTCGTTGCATGTCAGCGTGGCGAAAGTTCGCATAAGGAGCGCACTTATCCTTGAGCGTCGACGTGTGTGGAGCAGAGCGCGCGAGCGGACCGTTTGTGGCACAGTGCATAAAAGTGCTCAGCAACGCTTTAGTGTAACGAACAAGTTAAAAGTAAGCACATGTGTGTGTGTCTATGGCATTTATTCTCAAGATCTTTAAGCAGCCACCCTGTCATATCCGCCCACCTTCCGAACAAAGTCACAGCCAGCAGTATAGTATATTTGAAACAACAACTAGCAAAAAATATGCTACTCAAATCTCAGCACTCACACACCCATACAGGCCAACCGCTGAATCGCTTACCAGCAGTGCGCCCTTAATAATTTATACCTTATTGTTGTTGTAGGTGAGTTGGTCCTCCGAAAAGTAGGTGAGCGACTGGTACAGTTTAAAATAAAAAGATCTCGGCCTCAAGAGTGGCGGCTGGCTGTCCGCTTAGCTTGGCATGGATAATAATGAGTGACTGAGTGGGCTGAATTGAGGGCTCACAAAGGAGGCTGGCGGCTCGAGAGCGCCAGACAGTAAGCCACACAGAGCCCATCAGAGCTCAAGCATCCAAGTGTCATAAGTGCAATACTGTACTGGGCACATAGGCCTGCATGTATATAGGCTTGTAGGCAACGGTGCGCATGTGTGTGGGCGGCGTGCATGTAGTCGGCAGTATGTCCGCACATACAATTTAGCGCAACGAGAAAAATTTATTTCAGGTTATGTACATGAATGCTTAAAGAGACCCTCATGTGTTCATAATGCCACAAAGGCTGATTTTAAAGCAAAAAAGAAAGCGGAAAAAACTTTGCCCTCATTGGAAAGTGTAATTTGGACTAAATTCAAAGCGGAAGCATTAGTTAGTTCTACTGCAGTTAGCAAAATACAGTTTACCCATCTTCCAAGTAGCAACTAGAGGGTTGTCTTCTCAAATTTCTCCTTTTTTTTGGCCTTACCTCCAATCTCTCACACATAAAAACTTCCATCCGATTTTTACGATAGCTTTCAACTCATAGTATGTTTGAAAAAGCACTGTATTTAGACCAAACACAGAGTGAGTCCGCTAGGCTAAGGGATCAACCATCTAATCTAACTTAACTCAACCCGTTCTCACGACAGTCGAGTTTCCGTAGCCGGAACGGATACGGATTTTAATGCGGGCAAGGTCTGTCAACTTTGTAGAATTCTGCCGCTACAACGACAACTTAACTCAATCTAGGTAGACAAACTACTTAAATGAGAAGATAACACACATCTCAACACCATAATTTATCTAAACTGAAACACCAGCAATATTCAACAAAAACCATGACTGCGCCGGGGAAAACCAAAAACATAAAATAATCTAATTTTTCCTTTTGTTGTCTTGTATGCATTCCATTATTCCGGCAAGAATATTATGACATTTTCCTCATGTCCTGAAATTGTCTTCGGTTTACTGCAGTTTGCGCTTCTCCTCCTCTTCGCCACATTCTATAGCAATTGTGTTTCCTTCGCCAAACGTTCGCAGACCCGGCTGAGATTTCAATTACGTCTAGCATTTCAATGACAGTATTTTGTTTATTTCCGTTGTTTGTTTGGCCGTCGGCAATGCGCCTTGGCAGCATACATGTGAAGCAATGCTGCAAATATGCGTCGGGCCCTTCCACATTGTGGGCTTGCTGGTCCACCTCGTCACTGTGCATTGCTGACAATGTTGCCATTGTCTCACACACGCACACACACACACTCCTTTCTTTGTCGTCTTAAATATGCAATGTGTTATGCATCAGTGCTGCCAGCTGCAGCCACTTAATGAAATTCTCAGCCAATAACTCTCAATTTTGCCAGCTTTGGCCGGGCAAAAGGCCAACTGAGCTTATGAAGAATGACAGGAAATTATTGCACTATGAACTGTGTGGCAGGCTTAGCTCGAAAATCAATTTCCACTGCTTTGTTAGAAGGAGGTATAAAAGCCCGTCAGCCAGACAACTAACTTTTGAAAGTGATTACTACCTGACACTCAGTTGATTACGATTAGGCATTTTTTGGATATCAAAGACAGTAAAATGCGTCAGAGAAAATGAATTTATGTCAAGGGGATATGTTCCGACACACACGAACTTAGTTGCATTTTTGTGTCACTGATATAAAAAGCGAAGAAATGATGAAACAAGAAGGGAAAAATTGAAGTAATGAATGGAAGAGATTAAACAATGAAGGGAAGAGATTAATAAGCAAATTGCAAGACATCAAAGTCAAATAAAACCCATGACTTTCCTAAGCTCATATGTGATCTTAAAGAAATTTTATAAAGTCTCCACATCGGATGTTTAATGTCATGCATAACGTCAGGGTGGGAATGGAAGGTATCTTTGGCACAACAGTTGGTAAACTCAGCTTCCACGAGGAAATATCACGAAATGGATTGAGGCTATTCGACTTCGCGGGTCCGAAATATGGTTATCTGTGGTACTACATTCCAGCATAGAAAAATTCACCAAGCTACTTGGCTGTCTCCCGATCGAAAAGCCACTAACCAGATCGATCATGTTATGATAGACTCAAGACACGTCTCCAGTGTTTTAGACTTGCATACGCTCCGAGGTCCTAACATCGACTCAGACCACTATCTTGTTACACAAGGTAGGTTTGACGTTGGGATGGTGAAATCTGACAGCCGAACGATTTTCGACACGACTTGCATTCCGGCTCTCTGAGAGCACTCGTCAACAACAAGGGAACTGTGGGACGGCATTTCAAGCTCATTACGTAAAGCTGCAACAGTGCAAAAGAACAGCTGGTACGACGAGGAATGTATGGGATGGGATAGATACCGAGAGTTGAAGAGAGAAGCGAGAGTTTGATATATATTGGAAACAAGTTTTCAATAAAAATACATTTTTCACCACATCAATCTCCACTTAGTTGATGAAGATGTTCAACAAGTCTCAGAACGCCTACTTAAATTTACATTTTGTTGTTTCCATTGAAATTAATATTAATTTTTTTCTGTGAATTTAGTGCGTAAAATCTATATTTAGTGCAGCCGAAATGACCGCAATTAATACACAAAACTGTCAGCTTGCAACAGCTGTCACTGATGGCCATCGATAAGGATTCACTTGGTGACAGCATGACAAACGAGCTGTTAAGCATTTAAATTACATCACATTAGGCTAGATTAATTCACTAACTAAGGAGAATTTGCGTTTTTATTTGCGTGGATGCGTTGCAACAACGGTGGAAGAGTGTGCGTGTGCGTGTGTATCGATTGTTATTGGATGGCAGCTGTTAAGCTCTCATGCATGCGCATGCAGCTAATTAGCAATGTACCGTTACGTTTGTAATATCAAACAACAACAAGCGAAGATTAGTAACTAATGCAACAGCTAACTAGCTTGCAACATGTCATGCAACAACAAATGAAAAAAGTGTATCATTGATATGGTAATACATACGGCGACCCGCGGCCGGTGGCCGAGCGACTGCCACGACGGGACTCACAGACAAACATACACAAGCATACATATGTGTGGCATGTGTGCGTGCGCGTCTAATTTATGCATTTATTGGTCATTAATGTCAATTTGTATGTCAAGCCGCAGTTAATTAACCGTTAGCGATGCCAACGTTAGACGCATACACTAACGAGCGCCGCGCACATAACCGCTATGTCAAATATACATATACATACTTATATATGGTACATCTGTCTGTAGGCGGATATTTGTGAAGGCATGACTTCATGTTACCACACATTGGCTTGTTAGTGCAAAGGCTGTTTCAAATGCGCTTGAGTTGATGATGTAAGATGCCACAAGCGGCGGCAAGCCTTGTGTGCCAAGTGTGCCAGGAAAATTTGAACATGTGTGAAAGTGACCCCCAATTTTTGAATAACAGGTCATAGATCTTTGAGTATGATCCCGAGAAAAGAGGCAATCTGGCAGGGAAGAATGAGTAAATCCAAAATGAAAGCGATGCTCATTGTCTTTTTTGACATCAAAGGCATCGTCCACCATGAATTTGTTCCTCCTGGACAAGCCGTCAACGCCAAGCTCTACGTGGAAGTTCTCAAGAGACTCAAAGGAAGGATCAATCGGGTTCGACATCGCAGCTGATTGGAAGTTTCTCTACGACAACGCCCCGGCTCACACCGCCTTTTCTGAACAGCCACCTAATCAAGGCCGACATCCATTGTTTCCGCGCAGATGTAACCCCCCCAAACTTTTTTTGTTTCGTTGCCTGAAAAGACCGATGAAAGCCAAGCATTGCTCAATGTTTTTCCGGAGAATGGCTTCCGTGACGCCTTCAATGCTTGGAAATCGCGCTGCATCGACGCAAAAGGAGCCTATTTTGAAAGTTTTTAAAGAATTGTAACGTTTGGTTCAACTATTTTTTCTTTTTTAACTCGACTCAGTCCTATTCCTTTCCGAATACTAGGACTCATCACTACATCAAGCAATCACAAAAAAATCTGATTAACCCGTTCGGAATTGCATGAACATTCATTCGTAGGACTGAAACTAGCAGCTCAAAGTCAAAATCTCGTCAATATACATCAAAGCGCCTGGAAAAATATTAAATAAATGAAAGCGCTTATTTCAGGCGCGCTCTACTTTAGCCTGAGTGCTAATTCAGTGTGAGTATTAAATAAAATATGTGATGTATGCGCTATAAACTTTTCAATTCACTTAAAACTATCGCAGAAAATTAACCTAAATCCGCAGCTTTTGCAAACATTTCCCAACGCACACGAATTCCCCAATTTGCGGCATCATTTAATAGCTTAAACGCGCTTGCCGCTGAAAGCGTGGTACTTCAATGTTGTAAATTAAAAAATTGCATAACGCAAAGCGGTGCTTTCGAACACGTGTATGCGCGCTAAACATACACACAGTGTGTGCTAAAACTCTGTTGCGTGCATTAAATGTGGTGTTTTATCGCAGTAATGCAGCTCATTGCATAATCACTTGCTGAAAGTGCAACATTAAAATGCACAATAATGCGCTTTGGCGCCGCGACAGACACAAACACACATATACATACATTTTTAGGCGAAAATATAGCGAGCAAACAGCGGAGGCTTGCGAAAATATGCAAATGCCGGCGCGCAAGTGCGAATTTGTCGCGATAAGCTAATGCGCATTTGTGCGTGGCATGCTTTTAGGCGCATACTACATATATGCATTTTTGTTGGAGGTGTGTGTGTATGGGTGCGTGCGTGTAATTAAAAACAAAGCGCGGCTGCTAAGTAAGCTGAGAATTGCGCACATTCCAATTGCAACACTCACGCGTGAGCATTTGTCACATACTCACACACACCCACTAATACATGCAAGTATAGATACATGTTTGCATGTGTGCGTGCGAGTAAATAAACACGCACGTGTCTAACGATTTTTAAAGCACACTTTCGGCTGTTTTATTTTGTTTCGCATTGTTGTTGTGCAGGTTAATTTATTTTTGCTTTTCATTGCTGTTGCAAGTCATGAATGAACGAACGAATGAATGAAATTGTGAAATTTTAAAATCACAATATTTCTGCCAACAAAAAACTCGTCAAACAGCATACACACATACGCAGATACCGTTGTTGCAACACACACACGCCTGCACACTTGCCTGCAAAACTAAATGAAAACTGTCAACATAGCTCCCGGACTGTTTGCTTTGCTTTAATTGAAATTTGCATTGCGCCACCATGAAGTTAAAGCCAGCGATTGAGCGCCGCGCAAAATAAATAAATGCAGCGCCAGCGCAATTCAAGTGCAAAGTGAAAAGTTTCTCCGCCTCGACTGCGATATGTGTGTGCGTGTAGCCAACTGTGCCACCAATTGATTTCATTGCATAAGCAGTTGAAGTGAGCGCCACTCTGTTGCACAGTTGCAGCGGCGCAGTGCAGTTATAAAAATGTACGCTTAACGGCACGCTTCAATTACCGTTCGCCATTTGCCATTTGCATTTTCCGCCTTGTTTGCTAAGGGGCTTTCAGACTGTGTACAGACTGCGCCGAGTTTCAGCGGCGTGGACTCCTCTCTTGTTTTCCTTCGCAGTGTTAATGTGTGCTCGTAGCCTTCGCTTTTTACTGTTAGCTTCAAGTGATACAAAACAAAGTGTGTTCAACTCGACTGTATAGAAATAAATTGGAATTGTATTGGATTACCATTATGTTGTAACGACGTGGGTATGCATGCCACATTTTCACGTTGTATGCACACCGACTAACGGCCTCTGACCTCTTTTAGAAAAGTTCTAAAAAAAAACGATAATGGTAAAATCACAAAGATTTCAGTTTACTTAATGAAAATTAGGAAGATAGGGGACTTATAACATACCCAAGGAAGCTTCGAAGACCCTACCAAATATATATGCAAAGAAATCATCAGGGTCAGGGGCTAAAACTCTCGTTAAATACTAACAATAAGTACGTTGCTAGCCTGGTAACCTAAGGTTAGGTTATCTTAGATGATTTGATACAAATACCGCACTCGGACTATTATATACAGTCCTTTGTGATGTCATAAATATATTACTCCTGTCGAACTTACAAATCAGTAAAGCGCCCTGTGATAGTCTACTTCAAGGCCTGGTTCTATTCCCACCAATTCGATGCGATAGCCTTTGCAGCGTCCTGTCTTTTAGAACCACCACAACTGAAACGCTTACGACTGAACTTTGTATAAACAGCAGCGCATGAAACGATGGTAGCCCACCTATGCGGTAATAGAACACACGAAAAGACGGAAGCACCGATCCGTTGTCATTCCACTTATATCGCAGTTAGGGTCCACTTCCTTGCCAATGCATCAGCTTTACAGTTACCTGCGATTTCGCTGCGGTCAAGTACCCATGACTCGCTGACATTAATAACGGCTCACTAGTGGCGTGGAAACCCTGAGAAAAAATACACCGAATATTCGTTAGGAATTCTTTGCCTCTTTAAAGACGCGCATAACCGCTCAAAACGGCATGAAATTTCCCCAGCAACTCCCCCTTTATTACCACAACCTTGCGTATTTCCGTCCAGTGCAGTACACAAGAGATATTCGATTAAAAATTCCATTTCAATAACCAACGAAGCACAAAACCACGAGAAATGTGAAAAGCGCTATTAACATTCATGTTGGCAAACAAGTAAATAAAATATTTTAATGTTAAGAATTATTTACGCTTGCACATACTCATATGTGTGTACCTGTAGTGCCTCTATGCGGCATTCATCAATGAAAGTGATGAAAAGTATATCAAAATGTATACAAAAATATCACTTAAGCCGCTTATTTGCGTCCTCGCGAGCTCATGACCGCCTATGAACCCTTTCGAAACCATAGTACACCTACTACCGCGCACGCACTTCAATGAAAGGCAACCGATATGTGGTGACAATGCATGCCTCTACAGCCGCAGCTCAATTTGCCACGTCATTATACTCGCACGACTTTATGCAAATAATGAGTGTGCCCTTGCCGACGCGCGGGTAAATGTGGTATGCGCACTGAAGATGCCTCGGCAACGCAAGCGGATTAAGGTGCGGAACATTAAGTCACAACTCTGTCTGTCGCGCAGCATAACGAACCAACTTTCGCGTTGTCCAACTTTACTTTCCTTATTTGCACTGCATTGTACGGGCAACACGCTACACACAGCCGCTGACGCTGACAATCGCACAACTCGAGGTGGTAGGCAGCAAGGCGCTGCTCTTGCGGTGTCGGTAGTGGCAACAGGCCGCTGTTTGCAGACAATGCACGAAACGTTAAGTGAATAAACATAAATGCAAATTCATCCACACGAAGGGCTGGCAAAAGCGAACTGCAGGCAGGCGCTTCCGCTGGTTTAAATTTTCAATAAATATGCTGTCGCTGTAGCTGAATCGAATTAAGTAGCTTACTTGCTTGCAACAGCTGTTCATCAGTCGAGCTTGAAATGCATTAATACTCTGTTTGTTGCTCATTAATAACAGCGCCTTAAAGTAGACTACACCAATGACATTGGCTGCGATGTGGCGCACGAAAATGCATTGAAATGCAAATCAAGCGCAAAAGTAAAGCGAAGCTGAACCTTGGAAGTGGGTTACACAACAACTAATCTTACAGTTTTCGCTGCTTTTGGCAATCATAAATTATAATTACTACTTACACGCTCGCACGTGTCTAAACTAAGTTCTCCTTTGCACCGCCTTGACAAGTTGGAGCGTAGCTACTAGTAATAAAATTCGTATTTTATACATTTAATCTTCTTAAAATATCTAAACTAATTGTCATATTCGCCAATTAAGCAATATTTTGCAGACACCAGCAAGTTTGTCTTCTAAACACACTTTTCAACATAAATAAATAATCTCCCTTTCAACGCAAGTAAGAAAATTACTTAGTTACTCTCAACATACACACATTCGTACACCAACATATACATTCAACCATGCCCACAAATAGGTGCACTGCATTTGTGGCAAGCAGCACAGCATCAAGCCCTAGCAACTTATTATTTGACATGAATATTAAAGTGTTGAAAATTTTCGGAAACCGTTTCAACGTACTCTCGAACTACCCAGTAAGAAATATTAAGCCAAAAAGGCAAGTAAGAAATGGGCACCTTTTTTTGAAACGGAAATTTAAACTTCTAGACATAAGTAGATAAATGCAAACCTGCATACTCGAAATTATGACTTTCCTCGAAGCTCAATAGTAACTAAACGCGCTCATTGAGTGGAACATGTATAAATTTGCTTTGTGTATTCTAAATCTGACTATAAACGCGATCGACTTTGATTTCAGTACTAAAAAAATTTACTCAAAAAATCCGAAAGACTTCTAAAGACTCAGTGCTGAAATTTACAAAACCTCGCTGCTGTCTACACTACAAGCCATGCATTTGCGAGTACAAGCACATTTGGCTCGTTGCCTATTAGTTTAGAGCAGAAAAAGAGTAAAGTGCTGACGTGTTGAGATTTAGGCTCCTTTTGCATTCGAATGTAGGCAATGTCACTAACTCGTCTTGCAACACTGGGCCTGTCTGTGGTGTAAAGAGAAGGTTAGCACTCTGAAGGCATGCTTTGTTGCATTCAATTTGTAAGATTGCAACAATGATTGGTTGCACGAACCGCCTGTTTGCTGCCTACAATCGGACTTTAGACTAATGCACCTAGCCAATTGCTGATTTGTAACGGTGCAGCGTGCTAGAGAACAGAGAATTTACTAACAATGTGTGCTTTGTTAAAGACAATGAAGCCAATTTGCTGAGATTGACTGGCCTCTCTTGTGTGTACGTGGCGAATAAAGCCGAACAACTGCTTGGGTTTGATAAAGTATTTGCGTTGCTGGCGCTTTGGGTGCGCCTTCGAGCACACTCTTTGGTCTCTTGAATGCCGTTGGGAAGTTTGTTGTGCGATTTACTCGTTATCTATATGAAGCAGTTAACAATGAAGCCGTGCGTCAAGAGACATTGATTTTTTCCATACCTATCGCATTGCCTATTGTGGCGATTCCAATAAGGCACTTGTACTCGCTTCGAGCTGCTCAAGTAGGCATTTTCTCATTTACACTCCCACCACTTTTCTCCTGCAAAATTGCGCTTTCATCACGCGATATTCATTTTCATTTCCACACGAAGTTGCCACTTTCTGTGTCGGTAAGTGCGAAATTTTGCAACGCATGCAAAGTGGCAAGCACTCGGCACACACTTGTAATCGGCTTTTACGTATCTTTTTTAACGGAATTTGGATTTGTAAAGCATTAGTTTTTTTTCGCGTTTCTTCTTTTAGCCTTTTATTGTTTGTGTTTGATACTTCGACCTTTCATTACTGCCGCTTTGCAAGCGCCGCATGCTTGCCATTTCAAACCGCGGTTGCACTGCAATATCAAGCTATTTTTGCCCTACTTTTGCAGGCTCCCGGCTGCTTTTGTGTCTCGGCCTTTGTGGCATGCAATACGTTGTTGTTAAGCTTGTCTCGTTTCAATTTCGCTACGCATAAACAATGTGCAAGCCGCCAGCGTCGCGCGGTCTTTGTAGCTTGACGCTACGTCCTCCACACGGCCGGCCGCTCGGCCGTGAATACAAGGTCGTCTAATAGTCTAAAGTATTGTGCCTTTGTATTTGTTTATTCCAACGCCAGCGCCTCCCTTTGCTGCACGCGCACTCATAGAAAGTTACTGGCCTGGTTTGACTGCACAAAAGAGCGCACGCAAGCGCACAACAACAACGACAGCGTGCAATGTCATTCAAACTTCCGCAGTTTTTGCACTCGTGCGTTCGCCTTTCCGTTCTTCAATAAGCTTTACTAGAACGCCGCGTGCCTGCCTGCAAATAGTGCAGCAAATTTAACTGTACGGCCGCTCGCATCCAACTCGATAACGGCTCATCTTGCTACATACCTTCGACCAACTACCGAAACGAGCACAAGCGTAAAGTCGACGAAAAATAATTAAAAACTTTTCGGTCGAAACTTGCCGCGCCACTCACTCTCCGGCCCAACGTCTATCCGTCTATCGTCTTTACAACCACTTGAGGCTTGCACTGGCGCTGATTGGTAAATGTGCAAATTGTTTGATGAACAGGAGTTAGCGCACGGCAGTGGCTACAATGAGCCATTACAGGCAGCCTGCGCTAAGGCTTGGACTTGGACTTAGCCTCAATGTTGTGGCGCCTAAGCGCATGGCGGAGATGCAACATAAAAATTCAATTGCCACCGCGGGATGCTTGATGCCTTCACAAGTGAATAGTTTTCGCTGGCATCTTGCGCTTCATAATAAAAGTTCTTACAATTTGTTGAAACTCAGCTAGAAAAATTTCTATTTGCTCTGAAAATGAAAGCTTCCGGCTTTGGGGTTCACAGATCTTAGTAGGTATAGCCACCAACAGGACAATCTTTCTATTTTCTCTAATACACGACACAATAAAATTCCCTAAATTTAAAAAAGTGTTCACCCTGAAAAGGCTTTAACTTGAGCAGAAACAGAAAACAGATATAGTAGCAAAAAGCAAACAGAAACCAGCAAAAATTACAAAAATTAGCATCCTTTTGTGGCCGAGGTAAACAAGTCCACATATTATGTAGCAGCAAAGTCCACAGCGAAAGGCAGGAGAGCAAAAAATTACAAAAGCTGCCTCGTATTTATTTTAAGCAACGATAACACTAATTACAACAAAAATAGCTGATACAACAACAATAATATAGTGCTAATTACAGCCGCTTTAGCTAAACAATCGCTTACAAATAATCAACATAGCGTTGGCCAGGTGTTGCAACAATAGCTTTGCCACAATAGCATGCAGGCCACCTTGTTGAAGCATACGGACAGGCGCACAAGTGCCACCAACAACCTCCAGTATTCCACTTCATGTGTATGCAAAGCAGCGTGCCAACGAACTAAATATAAAATTTAAATTAAACCACAACAAAGATGTTGCATTAATGTGGCGCATGGCAGGCGGGTTCAAGTGCGCCGTTACTACGTGTATATGCGCTCATTGTTCACATAACAATGAAAATGCGAATATATATATTTGTTTTTGCAAATAACTAAATGAAAACAAGCTGAAAAGAAAATGTGTAATAATAAATGTGGCAGCCACAGAAGCATAAATACATATACAGTATTGTTTGTTGGTAGCTAACAGCAGCCAACGTGTAACAAAAGCGCATAATGCCTCTAATCTAATACTGCTAAGCGCACTTTCGCCCGGGAACACAGGCGGCGACAGCGAAGAGTTAAGCTGTGAGTAGCGAACCGCTTGCCGCGACTTTGCAAATAACTATACCTGCCTTCCCAGCTTCTTGTAAATAATACTTTTAACAGTGGCTGTGGTGGTTTTGCTGCAAAAAAAGTTGTTGTTACGGGATTAAAACGATAACACTAACAAAAGCGCACAAAGGCACTCGCAACATTCACATGACAGACAACCATATTCATAAGAAAGAAATGGTGTGAAAAATTCGTCACTAATTTTTTGGAGAGAGCAAAATTTTAATGCAAATTAAAAACAAAACAAAACACCAAAACTAAGCGGCTTCACCGAAGCTGTAATACCCTAACAAATATAAAGGGTTCCTTAAAGAATTTGATTTAGACCGATCATTTTGTATGGTAGTTATATGCTATAGCGATCCGATTACAACAATTTCTTCAGAGATTAAAGAGAAGCCTTAAGTAATAATCCTCGCCAAATTTCATAAATTTAACTGGTCAAATGTAACAGTTTTTTCATACAAGAGCAGCTATTGTGATCCGAAAAAAGGATGTATGATTGCTATCTCAAAAACTGAGTGACTAGTTCGTTTACGTACAGACGCACAAACAGACGGACATGGCTTAATCGATTTAGCTTGTCATGCTGATCATTTATATATGTTTTCCTTCTGGGTGTTAAAAACTTCTTAGCAAGTGGAGAATGGATGACTTAAAAAATGATATACGAAAGCAACATATCCTTATCGGTCAACGTGATAAATATCACAGCAAAGCTATAAATATGTATATAAAGCTATTAATATAATCCATTCATATTCCAGAATGCAAATGTTTAAAGGAAATAGAAAAGACTGTATATTTGGCAGCGTATTCCTTCTGCCTCGTCAACCATATCATCCAACCACATTTTATGTCAAAACCAACCACAAGCACCCGCTGAGTTCAATGTGCCTGCACTTGAACTTGACTAGCAGCCTCGCCTAGCTTCTGACAGCACGTGGCCCCAAAGCGTGTTGAACTCCTAAACGTGTGTGTATGTTTGGAAACAGCAGCTAAATGACAATAATTTAGTCATAATAATAATAACACATTCAGCCGCAAATATATTGCTTATATTTCGGACTATTTATATAATATGAGAACTTCCCATTGCAAGTTCAATGGCAGTGAAATGCACACGCTACAAAGTCACCTTGATATTGGCAGCAGCTGAAAGGCAAAACTTGTGCTAGCATCATCACCTCTTTATATAAGTCAATCAATGTCCTGAGCATGCAATACAATACAAGATATCGACGGAAGTGGCAAGTATGAAGCTTGCGGATGAAATGAGGAGCGTGATATCAAAGCATTCAAACACACGCAAATGTATATAAAACTAAAATAAATACAAATCTGCTGGAAATCTGCTTGCTTATAAAAGATTTATTTCGTATTTACGTAAAGCAAAACACTTTATTCGTTAAATATAAAAAGATTTACAATAAAGAGTTTTTAACTGAGTATACGGTATATATGTATGCACTTATTAGAATAAATTGTCACACCACTATTACATACTTTTTAACGATTTTTATTTTAATTTTACCAAAAAGCGTTTAGAGTAGGAATTTTTTTCGCTCGGCTTGAAATCCCACATTTGCAATATATCAATAAAAATGCTATAGTATTTAAATGTATGTAAAAACAAAACGTAATGTTCGTTTTAAATTTAATATTTCGGTGCTTTAAATATGCACAGACAAATGAGAGAGACATGCACACGTTTCCGCTTTTCCACGGTATTCTATTGCCACCGGCAATGAAAACACACCGAACGGCAACGGAAACACAGCATAATGCCTACAAACTTATTTTTGTACACGTGTATGTGCACTTATCAGCGAAATATATAAATAAATGAATGGGTACATGGAATATAAAGAAATGGTACAAAATTATTCATGTCAAATTAAATTCACATTAAACAAATAATATACAAAAAATAAATGTCTTTTGCTTAATAGTATAATATTTGAATACGCGTTGATAAAAAAAGAAGTCTACACAAACGTGTATCCTTTTTAAAACCAAAAATAGCAATCTACTATTATGTTGCTTTTTTGTTTTTTATAACATTTTAAATATGTACATGCATAGAGCTAAATATAAATTTGCGATATTGCATTATACACTTTTTTCATAAATTCTACAAGTTACATTTTTCCTCATAGTATTCGTATTTCAGAAGATAAGCTCTCAAACTATCATTACGCTTATTACTTCATGCATGCATAGAGTAATAAGCGAAGTGACAGTTTGAGAGCTTCTCTTTGCAACGACTAGTATTTTTCCATTCTCACATATTTGTTGGTGCATTGCTACTGATTTTGCTTTTATTTATTAAATAACAAATATTGCTTTATAGATGTATTTATGTTTGAAAACTTACCACAAGAAGCAATTATTTGTGTTCTCATCGCGTACTGATATTCGTTTATCCGACATTTTACCGAAATTTCACTAACGACCAACGCGTCGGCCCGCAGCACTTACGCACATTTTTTACACCGTTTAAACCCGATTTAAAACAACGCCCGGAATAATATTTTACATGAAATCGATTATATACAATCCGCACTACAATATTTTAACTTAATATTTTCACTTCAGAATGTTTTACACAATAATTTTCACATTTTAATCACTACTGCTTTGTACCAGCGAAAATTTGCACACGCGAAAATTGAACTGACAAATAACTGTGACTTGGCGGCTATTGCTGTTGAGCAAGTGCAGGGTGCCACGCATATTTTAATATATTTTATTTATTATTATTTGAAAAATAAAAGGAAAAGAAAGCATTTCCTTTTCCGTTTAAATATTTTTTTTTTGAAAATAACATATTTGTAATATTTTAAAATATATTTAGTAGTTATTTTTATTGCTATTTATTATGTTATAAAATTGTTAATAGTATAGAGGGTGGTGCGTACGTTATTGAGTTTCACTGAAACTCGAAGATCAATTTCAAATTAATTATTATTTTGTAGATTCTATAAAATATAATTTGTTATTGTTTTTTTTTTTTTTTATTTTTGTTATACAGGTTATAAATATTAAGTTGTAGTAATAAATGCAACTCTATGCACGTCAATTATCTTTAGCCGCCGTGATATTGCTAAATGTCAATTTCCGCTTCCAGATGTTGAATATTATGTGTCAAACTGAAATTATAAATTTTGTAATTTTCTGTGTTTGTGAATTGCTTAATAAGTTTTATTTGGAATATAGTGTATGTGCAAACGAATTAGCATTGAATACACAGTGTGCAATATTTGATTAATGTAGACGATTCGTGCGAACAACCACAACAAAGAAGTGCGGAATGTCTGTTGCTTACGAAAATATAATCTGCTATGTGTATGATGGTGGGGTTACAGCCATAATGTTAAACCATACGTTGAGTGAGTTTATTTTTACTCAATTGAACGATAGAACGAGGATTCACGATGCGATCACAATATCAATATGCAAACGCAAAATATCATGTTCCTGAATGTGCATATGCTTATTTACAACAACACGCACAGCAAGTTCATGGTCATTCCTGTGTGTTTACATTAGCTTCCAAACTGTGTGACCAGATCAAAGGTTGGTGAAACGAATATTATAAAAGGTAAATTTCTTCGACTTTAATATGAAAAATGGTATTAATTTATCATTTTAACTATTATTTAATGCCCATGGGGCTTGGACCCTGATTATACTTCATTTCAGCCGACAAGGCGCAACGAATAATGCAGTGAAGCTAACATTAGCAATTTAATAGCCCTTTGGACAAATCTTATGGAATGCATGGATGTATGTATGAATATGTGTATAGAACGGAAATGAAAACCTCAGCGGAAAATCAATTTGCTCAAATGTGGTTTTCATTGAATGTAATTAATTTTTTTTTTATTTTAAATAGGTAACTGGATGTTTTTGAAACTTAATTTCAATAGAAATGAAAGTACATATAAGCTAAACATTTATAGCGACGGCAAACTGTTTTTTAAGCAAGGAGGACCCTGCACGCTTGTCAGGTGACTGTTCTGAATATAAAGGATGTAATGCCATATATTAGCATTATACTCAAGAGCTGGAATTCTTTATAAAACTATTTAAACTATCAAAAAGTTATACTACAATTCCTTGGACTCTCTTGTAGGGCAGCAGCACCTTTCTGACAAGTCAAGCGTTTTATCGCAGTGCATTGTGCACAAAGCGCACTTGCAATATTTTCTTGTACCACCCACTGCAACTGCAGCGCGTCGGTGTCTAACTGATTTCTCCCAATGGATCGGCTTGCACTTGAATTCGCTGCTTTTGCGAAAATCGCTTTTGGCTAAAATTTCTTCCTCCTACTTAAATGTCAAAAATGCCACAAAGTCAGCGAAACCAACACATACAAAGTGAAAATCTTTCGTGTAAAACCGCAAGAAAATCATTTGCTTTCAGCTTAGTTGTCTGCAGCCACTTTCTGCGTCTCCTCCGCATGCCCTCTTGGTTGCAGCTATTTGGTCGTTGGCTCGTGTCGTCATTGAACTGAGACTGCACCGCAGAATTCATTGTCCTTCAACCTTTCTTGAGCGCATCTGCTGTTTGAGGAGACTGGCAGCGGGGTGCGATATTTGGTGGATATTTGTTTCCGGCGCTCGCCTATGCTTTGTATGCGACTCATGTGGAAAATTATGTGCGCTTAGGCGGAGCAGTAAAGCTTTTGGAAATCAGTCAGCAGTGTTGATACTGTCAATCATTTATTATTTCAAAAAGTTCACCACTGACAAACTAATTAATATTTCTTTGTAGTGGAAAGCATTGTTCTACTGCAGTTTCGTCTATGGTTGTGCTATATACCGCAGTCGAGAGAAACTAAGTTTATTTTTCGGTTCTAACAGCACTTTGTACTCCTGCTTTAGTATCAAATGAAGAGTGCGCAGCTTGCGCTCAAAATTCAAGCCGCGCTACTTAGTTTTGTAATGCGCGTGTATTAAAAGCTCACCCTTTCAAGCCGAATCATGTATGCGCGTCCAATAGATCAAAAGTGCTGAACCTTTCACCTCGATTCCCGTCATTGCAAATCCTATGGGCGCTGCGGTAAGCGCTTGAATCGGGCACTGACCACACTATTTGCAGGCGAAATGAATCGGCGCACAACCTCCACTATTGTGTGCTCAACCGTACGGTTCATTATGTGGCGCCACGCCTAATTGTATGCTACACAATACACTTTGGGACACTTATTTAGCGGATTCATTGAGTCAGCGGACAGTCCAAGTGGCACACACACCGTGCAACATGCAAGCGCGACTAATTGCTATACGTTTTGTGGCAGCAGTGCGGTCTTTGTTGCTGCTACGGGCTACTGGTAGCGCGCATAACCATTGTTGCAGCACGTTGGCGCATGCTAAAGTGGCGCACAAAACGAATTCACGGCAAATTTGCGGTCTTATACGGTGTTTCCGTGCATTTTATTGTGCGGAATTGTGGCAATTGTGGACAGAAATTTGACTTTACTTGCTGACTGTCGGCATAAATGAGAAATTGTTTCAATATTATACTTGGCAAGCTCGCACCGTAATATTGCTGAGCTTGGAAAATGCAAATAATTGAATTTAGTCTGCAATTAACAGCGAAGTATTCCAAAGAAATGCCATAAAAAAATTATTATAACTAAATTGTATCTACTTGCAGCGTGTGTTTCCTTTTTGCTCAAAATAACTGAATTCTATTCTTATTTACTGCTTTTTTCAATGCTGTTTAAATCAGACTGCACCTGCAACATGGTCCAACAGTTGGCGCAGCAAATATAACAGCACTTTACAAATATTTTAACACGCTGATGGACAGCGTGCAACGTGCAACATGTCTGTGTGGCTGTGACAGGCTGTCATGTCGCCGCTGCTAAGTAGACAGCAGCTTATGTTGCTGGCTGGTGCAACAAAGTTCTGGGGAAACTCAAAACGCACACTTTTTATAAGCTTTTAGCACAAAAACAACAAAAGCAGCAACAAAAAAGTGGGAAATACTCATAACGGTGCACACGAACGGCTGCGCGGGTGACGGGAATGTTAAGAGATTAGCAGCAGATTTTTGTACAACTGAATGGATTACTGTTTGTAAGCGTATACAGTTATTTCATAGTTGTTCCGCACTGGCAGTTGCACGTATACCCAAAATTGGGTGTCTGCATGGTCAAACTTTAAATTTGACGCTTCAACCTGTACAGTTATGCAAAACTTTAACATTTTGTTGAGCACAGTATGTAGTCACTACTGCTTGCTTATGTAATAATTGTCAGTCCCTGCAGATAGACTATACTAAAGGGCACTTTGGCACAAACTTTTGTCTGCAGCAAGTCTTAAGCGAGCTGAAAGATGAAAGCTTTGCCTACACTTAGACTGCCATAAACAGTTACAACTCTACTTCCGGCTGCTTATCGCACGTTTCATCTTCTCCTTGCTACTTACAACTGTAATCTGCTCAACTGCTTGGCATTAGCAACATATGAGCTTGTGTAGTGAAGTGTGTAGCTCCAGTTGTTGTTGTTGGCTCTTTTCTTTGCTACCAGCAAAAGTTTAGTGCAAACGCCTACAATTTTCTCACACTGCAAAGAGTTTTTACTTGCTGGCATTTATTTTGGTCTGCCTGTAGCTAACTGTACTTTGCACTCATCAACGTTCGCATAATCATCTTACAGCACTGATTTCCGCTTGTAACCCGCCGCCGCACGCCAGCCTGCCACCACTTTTGATATGCCTTTGTCGGCTTAACAAACTAATCTTAAGAATTTTTGCGCTCTTTGGCCCTTTCCTTACAATATTTTGTATTTTTGTTGTTGTAGTTGTAGTTGTTGTGTTCTCGTTTAGTTTTTGTCGACCTACCACAGCCGCACTGCCCAGTAGTACATACAAGCGTTGCAGTTCTGCCAAGTTGCATGCCACAAAAGTTCTGCCATGCCACATACACGCACAACAACAACAATTTCTAAGACTTCTGGCATAATTTGCTGCTTTTTCGTCTAATTATTAAATAAACTTGATTTCAAGTTCATGTGTCGGCAGCCACAGCGCCAAATGCTTGCGTGTATGTGCGTGCAACATGCCACTGTGTGTGGATTACAACTCGGCCATGCATGTATGCATGTGTATTGAAGCAAAAATTTGTACTTTTTAATAAAGATTATATAAATGAATTTATAAGCAGCCGCTGAAGTGCAGTGGCGGGCGGGGCAAGGTTACAGCGCAAAATGCTTGAAGTGAGTTAAGCGGAATTGCAATTTGTGTGCACTTGCAACAATGGCAATTCGCCTTTCAGGCGTTAATAAATTTTAGATGATTTCGGAGAATTTTCGAAAACTAACTGTACTTTTGTTTAGTTTATATTTAGTAGCATTGAGTTTTAATTATAGCTTGCCACACCGGCAACGAGTGGCAAGCGCACAAACTAACCGACGCCAATTAATTCCGTTTCAATTCATTTCCATTCGTTGCTTGTTGCTCAAAAATTAATTTATTCATTATGCAATATACGCAAATGCTTGCTGTGGGTGTCAGTCAGCCCATATGTGTGTGCGTGTGTGGGTGAGTGTGTATGACCCAGAGCGAAATGCATTTAAATGGCAAATGCAGCCCAAATTCTGCACTAAAAATTGCAATTATTTATGGCTCATCAACTTTTATGTTGCATCGTAAAATGCTCTACTTGCAACAGCTGCCACAATTGACAACAATTGACGCGCAGCTGCAGCAACAGCTGTTTGCCACTATTAACTCTTGCCATTAAACGACGCGCATTAACATAATTCGCAGCCGGCTGCTAAGCAAGTGCTGACAGCTGACAACACGCACATATTGGCATGGAAACGAATATGTGTGCCACAAATGCTGATGTATACTACATATATAAACAGCTGGGTCACGTCTTCAAGGAAGCGCTCGCAGCGGCTAATTGACTTGGAAGTTCAATGTGGCAGAAAGAAATGAATTTGTTCAACTACAAGTACAAAGAAATATGCAAATCAGTCATGTGACCACATAACATTATGAACTTTTGCCATTAAGTCCATTCCACGACAGTTTTATTTCTTAATCCAGTGCATTACCGCTACAGAGCCGTCTGAAAGGGGAAAAGAAAACCTCGATGACTGCCAACGTACAAAACTTTGGCCCTTAGATAAATACGAAGAGACAAGATATCGTGCTAAACTCGTCAAGGCAACTGTCTAACCGCAGTTTTTCGAGTCTTCCCGGAGTTCAAGCAGTGGGATTCTTTAAAGTGCCATCTTTGGAGAAACGACCTCCGTCTTTCCACTGTTTTCTGTTTTTTGGGTGTGACTACAATTACGGAAAGTGTAGAACAGGGTCTTGTGCCAACAGTTTGATATTAGAGTTCAGCTACTCTTCTCCCTTATTGAACCACAAATATATCCAAAAGCCGACGCTTTTTCTTTGAAGAACCGGACTTTTGAGAGCTATAGATTTTCTGTCGAAAGTTGAAAATACTCCATGGACTTCTTCAGAACCTCGCAGTAAGGTCGACTTTGCCGCTACTTTCGACCCGTAATTCGTTGCGCTGTCTTCTTGGTTATTCTGGGTACTGTTATCCCAGACTTGTCGCTGGTCTTGAATGCTCTAAATTATTCCATTTCTTATAACTGCGTTCCTTGTGAAAAGCAACAACAAAAGCTTAAGTGTGTCGGGAACCGCACTGGCGGCAGCTTTAAATAATTGAATTGTGCCACAGACGCGCGCGCAAATTTAATAAAATCTCAGCAGCAAACAAGCTAAGCGACCAATGAGATAACGGCCGTAGCAGCAACAGCAACAACAATATGTGCAACACATTCCACCGAACGCAAAGTTGGTAGCCTACAGCGCCACAGACGAAATATGCGCCTATGCATGTGTTTGCGGCAAACAGCTATTAGGGGCATGCAACCGAATGCCAATGGCACTAGCACCAACTGCCTCATGAAATAAATAGTAAATGCTTTTCTATTCGCATGCTATTTGTGGCATGTGTGCGTCAGTGTCTGTGTTTAGCTGCAACTACAACGGCCGCCGGCAGACTGGCGGTGTTATCTGATGCAAACAGCCGCTGCTGGTCGCCGCCTGTTCAGCAAATGGCGCTGCGAATGCGTTTAGCTGCTAACTACATGCAATGTGGCATGCAACAAAGCTGGAAATGAAACAATAGTAAGCGGCTATGGCAGATGCATACATTGCAACAATCATTTATGCCGAGCAACATGCTGAGCGATGGCGCCACATGGCACCTGACCTTGCAACAATGCTTTTTTTGTGACTTACTAAATGTGAATAGAAGGCAAACAGACACATATACATGCAACACACATACAGGTCTGTATGTCTATAAAAATAAAAGGTTTTGTGGCAATCAGGGCAAATGTGGCATAAGCCCCCACGTACATACATATGTATTTGTAAATACGCAACGCTAATATTGTTTTTCAGTCAGTGGATAAGCGGTCCCGCGAGCACTTATGTAATATAAATAACATCTGCATATTTGTGTGTGTGTGTGTATTGGTTTCCAAGGAAAAAGACAAATATGTTTTTCTTGTGGCATTTAAAACCCACCAAAATTTGCCAAAATGTCTCAAAGTCAACTTGAAATAACTCAAAAAACATATTTACCGTTAAACCACTGTGGGTGCTGACGTAAGCGCGCCTCGTTTATATTTCGCTAAAATTTGGCCGAATAAAGAAAAATTAATTAAATCGTTGGTGACTTTTCCGCCTTTCTCAGCGCTCAAAACGTTTTCAGGTGAGCACTTCAAATACTCCAACAATTTCCTAGAAAATCTGCGATCTACCTAAAGTTGTAGGCTTAAGAGCACACGTGTGTTCACATGTATAATTGATGAGCTTCTCCAAGGTCCCCGAAGTGATGAGATAACAATATTTGTCAACAGAGACGCATTCTTGATTTGCCTTTTTGGCATGTGCCATCCTTCTTCCTTAAAAACGATCCACTCGTAGGCTGGGCACTTTTAATGGAGGATGTGGGTTTAGTTAGCACCCTCAGGGGTCATCCTCGATGACCTGGCTAAGCCTTAACTTCCCAACGGGGACTAGGTACCCATTATAACAACAACAACAATAACGACAACAGGACAGTCTAGATTAGTTTAAAGCTTAAACTTAATCTAATCACTTACACTTCTTGGTCGGTACAAAGTATAAGCTGCGCTTCAAGCTCCTCATTTTATGCTGCTTAAATTTTCTTTGAAGGAAAGTGCAATAAAAATCTATTTCGCAACTATTTATTTGCACAACTCTTTTTCTCGTAATACTTGTCGTCATTTCACTTAAATCGAAACTTTTCTCATATCTGCACTTAGTAGACAATTTGCAAGTTTGCCGTGCAGCACGGCCCAGCGAACTATTACAGAAGCAAAATGGGAAAATATATGCTGCCGTTGTCACTTAAAGGCGCCAGGAGCAAAAAGTTGCAACAAGCGCGCAATGCAAAATTGTGGAAATGCTTGAAAAACATTTCACTTTGAGCCAAATGAATGGCGGTTGGTGGAAAAAACAGCGCCGACTGTCTCCGCACAAGCCCCCGACTCTCTGCCCTAATTGAACGCCGCCTTGCTGCGCTTCCGCTGTCCTCTGCCATCAGCAACTTTAATCCAGCGCGTTGTTGCAACATTACAGCTGCTAGTAACTCCTAA
The DNA here is from genome assembly GCF_023373825.1 of Bactrocera dorsalis. Taxonomy (NCBI): domain Eukaryota; kingdom Metazoa; phylum Arthropoda; class Insecta; order Diptera; family Tephritidae; genus Bactrocera; species Bactrocera dorsalis. Next base: position 740,618 of record NC_064306.1, read on the forward strand.
TTGCTTGACTTTTTTCTCAAAATATTTTAATTTATTGTTATTCTTCAGCGCTTTTCTAGTTGCAACAGCTACACAATTAATTTGCGCTTACTTGCAACACGGGCAGCATGCCAACAGTTTGCTGTTTTGTCTTACGCCTTTGTTATACGCTATTTGCTACTCTGCTGCGTGCAGCACATTATTACGTTGTGTGCTCGTGCATGCCACTGCTTGTTGCAAGTTGCCACAACAACCATACGCGCAACATACAAACCTTAATGCCACTCAATAGCACATTAGTAGCTTGCTTTGTACGCCTCACACTGCCCCGCCGCTGCTTTGGTGAAACGAGTGCTTGCCATGCTCCACATTCAAGCGCAAATTTGAGTCCTTGGCGTTGAAGCGCAACCAATGCGTGCCACACACGCACGCACAGCGCTCGGCAACTTGTGAATCGAGTGAGTGCTCTCGATAGCGGTTAATAATGTCTTCTGACAGCAGCATTATCCTGCCCCGTTGTTGCTGCCACAAGTGCTGCTTATGTTGCCACCACTGAAGGGCAGTTACATGTGCTTTCACCTTGCATTGTGGCACGTTGCTTGCCGTCTAGCTGCATGCTTGCTCAATCTCTTCGCTTTTGATTTCTCTTTGTGAGTGTGTGTTTGTGTGTGTGTGGCATCTAACCCCTTCAATGTCAAGGCTCGCCATTGCCAAGCTAACCGACAACTGTTGGCTAGTCAATGGCGAGGCTATTTGTTACATTGTTGTTGCTGTTGCTTCAGCATTTGTTGCATTGTGGCCAACATGAAAAATAGACGTGCAACTTATTGAAATTGAAACTTTTACCACAAACTCGCTTTTGTTTACTGGCTCCTGAGCGCCGGTACTCTCCAGCGTATACACAGGCGCACACACACTCACACACAGATGCGGTCATTTCTCATTGTTGTTGGTCATGCAACCAATTGATTTGGTATGCCGCTTCGCTATCGTTCGGCTTCAATATCCCCAGCGATCAGTTTGGCGTGTTTGTTGAATAATGTACTATTGTTGTTGTCGTTGGCTTGATTGTATTTAATCATTAAACGCTCACAACAAGCAAACAAATTCTCATGTTGAATATAAAATGTCCGTTCCGTTGAAAAGTTATTTATTGCGCACCAAACCGGATACACCAACACCGCTAACCTGCAATAACACACACATTCATGCATAGCTGTATACGTTGAGTAGTGTCTATTGTTAAGTATATATACGCGAATGTGTAGAAAAGCGTGCGAGTGTGTTTACCGTTATGTGAGTACATTGCATGTTTGTATGTATATGTGTGTGACTTTTCACTCCTCAGCACGCGCTGGCGCGTGTTGAAGGCAAATCTGCGGCAGTCCTTCGATGAACTTCCAAGAAATCTTTGTCAACTTCCATTGAAATGAAAATTTTGAGGCAAGGATGCAAACAGTTATATGCATTCAGAGACGGTCTAAATAACGCATAACACAGATAACAGTTGTTTCTTACAAGCCAACAATAGCGCAATTTGGTTGGCGAACTCTACCCCTAACCAGCCATTGATCTAGGATTATACGAAGTTGCTTCACAGTCATATGAGCTTCCTTTTAAAAAGTGGACTATACTCAAGACCGCTGTCCACCAAGAGATTTCCTTAATGTTTCTGCAAGAAATTGAAGTTACCTCTTTTGTTTCAACCCCTGGACTGTGTGGATGTACTATCCAAGTGAGTCCAAGACCTGGAATGAATCTCAATCACCTATTGCCTCTTAGGGAAGGGACCTTGAGATTTTCACCAACTGGACGATTGCACTCTCGAGCTTGGAGTACCGTTGCCGAAAAGTGGGATTTACGACCCCATATGAACCCTTGCCTCTGAATGAGTGTCTTCCACTCCATACTAACATACAGTTTGTCCGGAAAGTAAGAGGACTGAGTCGTTCAAGAAAATGTATCGAACCAATCACTACAAGTCTTTAAAAACTTTCAAAAGATACTCCTTCTTCGTCGATGCAGCGCTACCAGTGCGATTTCCAAGCATTAAAGGTGTCATGGAAGGCATTTTCCGGAATAGCCTTGAGAGCCAAGTGCATGCTGCTTGAATCCCCTCTGTCGTCTCAAAATGCTTGCCATTCATCGGCCTTTTCAGGCTAGTAAACCAAAAAAAGTCCGTGGGGTCCCATCTGTGCTGTAGGCCGGCTACGGAAGCGTTGGTGTACCGGCCATTCATTTTATTTCAAAAAAGACAATGATCATCGTTTTTACTTTGGTTTTGCTCATTCTTCCGTTTTTTGGCCGAAGAGACGCCGGCGTATGCCACTCGGAAGATTGCCTCTTTGTCTCGGGATCATACTCTAAGATCCATGGCTCGTCAACTAAGGCTCTGGAGATTATAATTGACACCCGGGCAACACATATGCAAGTGAAGTATGAAAAATGCTTACGGACAGCCAGCTCATGATTTTAGGCCTTTAGAGTCAGACTCGGACCTATGAGGAAGTAAACACAATGTTTTCATTACCCAAAAGAGAAAATTAGACCAATGGTTCTCTGATCGACAGTTTCAACGGCGAAATATACATATTTACCGACCGATATAAGTCTGGAAAAACAGCAGCGGGCTCCTTCTTTAGTAATCGATACATAGGAGGTAGCTTTAAAGTAAATGACTATAGTTCAGTATTCAGGTCGAAATCAAGGGCATAACAGAAGCTGCCAAGCCAAGTGGGCCTCTACTCTAACCAGTATATACCGGCCAAGCAAGCCGACCCATCAAAGTTCTTGTAAGGAAATTTTTTGTGAAGGGTATTAAAACTTTGGGTATTAAATCTTCCTGGCGTATCAGGTCGCCCGTAAATTATTTTTTCCTTAATCTTTGTTATTTTAACCATCGTTTTCGATGAGTTTCAACCTATCATGACTTTTTAATCTCAAAAATGATCTCAACTCTCGAAATTAAATTTAACGAAATTAATTTTAACTAACTTTTTTCATATATAGAAATATATATCAAAATAATGTTGCACAAAGTAATGCAAATGATTTATTTTCGAACGGAAAGCATTTTGTGTAAATAAGGAAATTCGTTAACTGAAATTTAATTAATTTTCCCTTCACATATTTACACATTTAAATTGCAGAAAAGCAGAGAAGCCTGGCGTGCAGCGGCGCGACGCAGTAATTGCTCTGGGAGCTTTTCCAACCAGCAGCGAAGGGAATATGACAAACAAGGCAGACAGATAAAGAAATTGATAAATATTGCAACACAAATAACAACAAATACAAAAAGCAACCACACACGTGCGCCACTGCTCACACACATACCTACATGCAACGTTTAACCCACCAACGAGCACAAAGCGAAAAAGCGAGCATTTAAAGAATTGAGTGACAGTCGCATATGAACCAGTGGCACTGAGCGCTGACAATGACAATATCCGAAGCAGCGGAAACGGATATCAATGCACTGTAAACCAGCGCGTGAATGCCAAAACTGACAACAGTGACGAGCGGCAATTTACAATCCTTGCGCCCGCACAACTCGCCCCACTTAACCCTTCACAGCGCGACAGCGGAGATGGCCGGCAGCGCGCGCGCGTCAAATTTCGATGGTCAGAGTGCAAGCAATAAATTATTGCGCGCTTTAATCGACGACAACAACAACCACATCGAAGCTGACGATAACCATAACACAAGCATATCGAACAATTTGAGCGCAACCATCACTTCGGTCGGTTCAAATGCGACGCGCGTTTTGTACACATACTTTCAAAATATCACCGACCCGCAAGGCTATGCGGCCGTGGCCAACACGACGACGACAACAACAGCGGCAGTTGTCAGTGGGAGCGTCATCGATAGCGCCACAACAGAAAGGCTCCACAGTTTCGACAGCAATGCCACTGAACCACAAATTGGCAGCAACGATCTGTCGGCGACAGCGCGAAGTGTGGGCGCCACAGTGCTCAGCACGGCCAAAACATTGCTGCAAGCACCAATCAGCGCGTCCGCGAATGCTACGCGTGCAGCAACGGCTTTGGCGAATGCAACCGCGTCTATTTCAGCCTCCGCCGCAACCTCTGCCACCGAACTGCTGAACTCGACGCTGTCGCGTACGCTGACGACGAGCGGGAGTGGCGCTAGTGCGGCGCCCAGCAGCATTGTTTTGACCACCTCGCCCAACGTCACTTACCTGCCACATCAGGTCGCCATACGCAGCTTCGAGGACTGCGCAGCGCTCTTCGCCAATTACACGCAGCCGCAGAATGGTAAGTAGCCACGGGCATAATAAAATAAGAGCCAATAATAGTAGTTGACCACAGCTTGCAACAAATGCTTAAATATGTATGTGTTTGTGTCAGGGTAAACGCGGCTGAACGCGCTTGTTGCCGCAATTGTAATTTTGTTGTGCTTTATGGTCACTATTAAATCAATTTTGTGGCGAGTTGCCTGGGGCAGGCGCGCGCCGTGGATGCTGTCAATGCAAACAATTGTTTATGCAAACATGTCCGGTACGTGCGCCCGCGTATACACACATACGCACACAGACTGCCGGGTGTTTGTCATCAATGACAGTTTGCCATGATTTATGACGCTCTGAGGCAGCTGCTCTTGATTAGTCCCACACACGTTAACACCGCTACTTGCCTACACTACGACGCCTAGTTTTTTCGTTTAGCGACTGGTTGTGCGCTAATTTCGCGCATTCACTCATTATTTGACTCATGATTTTGATTGATTAAACGCTTTTCGCTTGAGATCAATCAAATTCGCTATAAAAAGATCGCAAATGACCAATCAACTGCTGATGGCTCGCGTCTTCCATTGTAGAGTATGTTAGAGGCCATGAAAGAACAATTTGTATGAGCCAATTTAGGCTTCGATACTGCACGATGGCAGTCGCATAGTTTCCAATATAAGACTAAGGTTTCTGGAGTTACATGATATTTTAATAGCTGATCCGGTTTTTCGATGAATCCGTAATGTATTAAAAAGCATCGTCAGATTCCATTGTAACTCAGATATGTCTATATGATTTGAACCCAACCTTAGTACAGAGAGTTACCTGATTTCGGCAAACATACAGGGTTTTTCAGGAAAGTAATAGGACAGATTTTCTTCCGCCGCGACTGTACTTCGCGGCGACTGGATTCGGTAGAAGGTATTCCTAGCTAACGATCAAGCGACTGGTCAGTTGTCTCCGAGCACCTGAGAGTCAGGACAAAGTTTTTCGCGCGACGTGTTTCTGTGAGTGGTGAAGCCGAAAATGCCGCGTTCGTTAGAGCAGATATACGCTATTAAAATCTTTGTAAAACTCGATAAATCTGCGACAGAGACGTTTGATATGATTAAGCAGGCTTACCCAGATGTTGCTTTGACAAGAAGTGGTGCATTTCGGTGGACCAGGCTGTTTTGGAGAGCCGGGAAGGCGTCGCTGATGTATACCAGCTCAAAGACTGAGAAACTGGAACTGTTAGTCGTCATACAACCTGATCCACTTACCATTTAGAAAGGCAAGTCTAGATCTTGAGCGCATCCGGATATTAACTTAGTGAAAGGCAGCTTTAGTTGGCTAAACCTTTCGTAAGTAATGCCGCCACAAACCCTCTTCTTAATGTCAGCTAGGTACTTCTCCTATTTGTTGTATTAATTTAAGTCTAACGCGATAAACGAAACCGAGAACGGAGTTCATTCCGCTATTCACAACCTAACCTCAAATATGTAAATAACAATTATGATCTGTGTAAACAGACACCCTATTTGCCACAGCCAAACTTTCCAACAGCTCGGCAAATTGTCGACAGCATTAAAGTTTGTTAGCACAAGAATTAGCTAAGTTATTGGATGCTGGCATAACTGTTAACTGACGACTTCTGGAACAACATTTCGGCTGCAACTCGGGCACTATTTGTTCAGGTAACAAGCAAGCCTGAGATGGCGAGCAAATAGTAAGACGGAAATTGTAATGAAGTTGAAGCAAAATTGCATTTGAGCTGCCGAGCAGAGCCAACAACAACAAATGCAGACTGTTAATTGAAAACAGCGTTGTATTTGACTAGAAATGTGGGGATTCAGTAGACGCAATTGTAAAGTGTCAACCGGTTGAATGCTTTAACGGCATTAGCAAAGGACATTTGGCAGTTGAACTGCCCATTTGGCTTCAATACTGTTACACACACACACGTTCAAATAGCAACTATGATATGTCTATTTGCGTAACTCACAATCACAGGCTACCAAGCGGACAACTGCAAGGACTAGCTGTGCTCAGAGGAGCTCGCCAGCACTTCAAGCTCAGCCAAAATCGCTGGCATTGTCTGCTGCTACATAACAGTGTGGCGCTTGTTTGGCCAGTTGCTGCATATGCAAATCAAATGTGGCATACAACACGCAAAAATCAAGACAGGCAAACGTTGATGCGGCATACCGGGGCGTATGAGTAATTTAATTTGCGATTGACGACTCTCAGCGCAACTGAGCTTTCGCTTTTTTTTTGTTTTGAGGGTGAAGTGAAGTCTGCTAACCACTTGCGTGCCAATTGCCTGCCACAGAACGACGCCATTTCGCATATGCAAGCAGACCAGACTTATTTTTAAACATTTTCTATCATTTGAAGCGCTGCAACAAAGCTGTTGGCAAGAATGTGCTTCCGAACTGCCAACTCAGGTGGGCATTTGTTGTTATTTTTGTAATCTACGGCTGGTGCTTTTTGTTGTGTGTTGCATGGCACATGCTCGCACGCGTCGTTGCACAGAAATTGCATTTGACACATCAGCTTTGTCAGTCTCTGCACCAACCAAGTCAACTGAAAGGCGACTTTGAAGGCTGTCGTTGCATGAATGGAGCTTGTGACGCAGGCAAGAGCGCAAGGAGAGTGGAGCAGGGAATAATTGTAGCAAAAGTTGAAGGCATATGGCTACGTGAAGGATTTTGCAACCAGTGGCGCTGCCATTAATGCAGGCACGTTTAGGCTATATGTGGCAAGACATATGATGGCGGAACTAGAGGTGGAGCCTTACTTTACATTTAGACTACATTGACTGCTAGCTTAAATATAGTTTTATTATATACAAGAACAGCCTGCGGAGGTCAGCATCACTGTAGGCATGGCCAGAAGGTTGCCACATGTGCAATGCCGTGCTGAACTGGCCACTGCAAACAGGCAGCCGGCCTCTAGGCTAACCACATTGATGGCAATTATGCCTCCACCCGCATTTGCGTATATGTTTGCAATCAATTAATTGGAAATATCGTAAATAATAGGCAGCAAATGACAACAACAAACCCCAACAACAACCTCGAGTGACTGTGGCAAATTGCTGTCAGGCAGTCGGATATCCTTGATTGCACAGACATTTTCAAATGCATTGACCCAAATATTAAAGTCAGTGGCGTAAACGAAATGAGTGGCAACTAAAAAAATGTAACGGCACATTGCTCTTATAGTGCAACTTGTATTTGCAAGCAGGTAGCCAATGTGCCACAAGTGTTTGTTGGCGATATGAAGTGGACGAGTCAAGCTTGTGATTGCAAATGGCATGGACAGCGCACATTAATCAAAGCGCATCGCGCTGACAGCGTAATGACTAACAACAACAGCAAGAAAAACATGTCATTGAACTCTGGCAACGTGCTCCACTTTTATACTTCGGCGCAAGGAAGGCGAACCTGAGGTTGCACGCAAAAGAGTCGTACTGAGCTTTTCTAGGTAATTTCTATGAAAAAGCAAGCCTTGATATATACACATAACGATATGTCTGTCCATACTTTTACGTACGCCCTGTGGGGTTGTCCGTTTGTTGGCTCAGCAGAAGAGTCACAATCATTGATTGTTTGGCATATTCATTTCATTTCCGAATGCACGAGCTGTGGCATGCGATTGTTAATTGCAGTGTTGCATGCAACGCCAAGTATTTTCAAGAAACGTTTATGTCCACGAAGGCGTGCATGACTAGGTTGTGTGGGTGTGCGCGACGGAAAAGTCAAGTGGATACCACAACAACGCATCAATTGTTGCCACGGAAGGAAGTCCAGTCTTCTGCTCGCTATTTATAAGCTTTGTATTTAGAAATCGCACTATTTTTATCTCTACCGCCTGACCATTGTATTTTTAGTCCCCGCCCAGCGGGCTTGGCAACACATTTTACTGGTGGTTACCCCGCTGCCACACCGCGCGTCCTCACTGTTGCTCTACCAGTCATTTGTGGTCGTAACGTTTTCTGTTTTTCAGTAGAAAATTTCATTATTTTAACTGACCGTTTGCATTGTGTCATCAATGATTGTCAACATATCATATTTCTTTTGTGGGCAGCACATGTAGGTGGCGTACATTATGTAACACTTTTCAATGGAGAATTGAGTGAAAGCAACTAATGAAATTGCCAGAGTTAAGCGAAAAGACTATCCACATAAATCCAACCCAAAAAAATTGTATAACCTTCGAGGTGTTTGCAAAGGATAGCGCCAGCTCAAAGGATCCAACGCCCAGCAGTACTTCGAAAACTAAACCTCTTTCTAACGAAATTGCTATCTGGTTTCATTGTGAATGGATACAGACAATCCAAGCTAAAAACTATTCGAAACAGTTGATTCTCTACTTGCTGTTCCAAACCGTGTTAGATAAACAGCCCTTGACAAGACTAAATCCCGGTCATTTCCAGTAACGTTGCACTGCCTATTGTGGGAATTGTCCAAATAGTCAACAAGTGGTATCGAACGAAATCCAATTTCCACTTCGGAGTATAATTCTAGCTGTTATAACCAACTTACTGGTTACCGCTCCAATCAGGGTTAGATACCCGAAATAAAAGCCCTTTCCAGAAGAAAATACAGGTACATTCCAGTAACGCAGAACCGGCTTTTGTGGAAAACGTGGAAGCAGTGCTTTACTCTCCAAGAAGTCATTCATTTGTCGGAACCGTCGATATCGGATCACTATAGCACATAGCTGACATACAAACTGATGAAACGGAATCAAGGACAGCTTTTTCATTCGACGAAATATCTCAAATTCTGCATGGGATATTACTTAAGGCTAAGTGGCTTTTATAGCTTGGGCGCCACCGAAGTTAACGTTTTCTCTTGTCGTGGCTTTGAACTTTCAAAACACGTCAAATAACAACATATTTTTGATTGAAACCCCTTCAATCGAATACAAAGATTCTCAAGCCTTTGATACCCCGCTTGCTTGGTGCTTCTCCAGCAGCCGAAAAACTTTTTAATAATTGAGACCCAATTTGTTAACCACGAAAACTGCCAATTTGCTTCGAACCGGCCAAAACACCTGCAACTAATATATATGTGACACGTGCCGCACGCACGAACAACCAACGAAATTACTTCTTAGTTGCATAAACATCTGCTGGCTTTAAGGGAAATTCGAAAATTTAATGCCATGAACAAGTGGACGAACGAAAGCGTCAAGATTATATAAACCTCAGTTTGATTATGGAGATTACATAAATCAAATAAGCTAATACACACACACACATACAACATACACACACATGTAACTATTTACACTTGTCCAAACGTGCCACAGCGCCGCAACTGCGCAGCGCATATGAATCTAGAAGCCAGCAAACCTGATAAACCCGAGATGACAAATGCATGTCAAGACCTCAAAGAACCTCGAAGTGTCTCAGTATGTGTGTGTGTGTGTGTGCGGTACGTTGCACGATTTCTCAAGAAAGTGCAGAGCAAATATGCGTATAAATCAAGAGTGAAGAAAGATAATGCGGGCGAGCAAGAAACAGTGCAGATAATAAAATCAGAATTCACAAGAAATCTTGCTGCTGCGGCACACTCACACTCACACATGTACATGCGTATAAGGACACAATGTCAGCGTTATTGAGATGAGACTTTGAAAAGCTTGCTCCTTGCTCCTTCCTGCCACTCACAAACACACACACACCAAGAAGGCTTGAAGCGCACATGTGCCGCTCGGAGGCGTGCCTCGTTCATGCAACAAAGCAGAAAATGTGAACAGCGGCACAAACGTGGCATATGATTATGCCGATGTGCTGGCAATTCGCAGATAGCAAATTTGTGTGCTTGTGTGTGTTTACTTTGCATTGCCATGCATGACCTTGCCACAGTAGTCGCGCGCTAAATATATTTGCAACTTGTTTAGTTTTATTTTTATTTCCATCACCGCTGACCGGCAGCAGTAATAAAATCCATGAAAACATGTGGCGCACACACAGGGGCTCGCATAACCTCAAAGGTAATGCGCTGCAACCTTTTTATGTTGTTGCAACAAAATTACAAATTTCAATCAAATCATTGAATTATATTTGGGATTGTGTAAATAGGGCGGCTCATGCGCTGTATGCGCCCAGGCAATTGTGTAATGTGTTTTAGTTGCTTCTAGTTACGTAACATTTGCAGGGGCCAGAAAGTAGGCCCTAACAGCGGCACATATGTGCATAACTGAGCACACAAATCGATTTGAAATTGAATTGTGTGGGTTCAAGGATAAAAAGTAGCGCAAAGAAAGCTTTTGGCAACATTAAAAAAAGAGCTTAGAAACTAGAAAGGTTAAGCGTTTGAGAAAATCGCTCTTGAATTCATTTTAGTTAAAGTTGGCTTTGCAATGTTGGGTTTAATTAAGAATAAGAGCTAATTTGAGTAATATTTTAAAAGTTAGGGCGCTGTTTGAACCCTATAAATACACTTATTTTGAAAAAACAATAAAAATGTAGCATACATGCAGCCGCATCAGAAATTACAAATTTAAAATTGTTTTGAAAACCTTTTAACCAAATAAATATGTTATTATTTCTTAGTTTTCATTTAAGAATATCTTTAGCTTCTATTTTAACGAAAAATCATTCGCAATGTATTGGGTAGTCGAAAAAGTCTTTTCGTATTTTGTCTTTTCGTCTTTTTTTTATTATATCTTAATTTTCATTTAAGAATAATTAATGCTTTCATTCTAACAAAAAATATTGCCCAATGTATTTATTTTGTTAGCAATGAAGCCGTAATCCTCAAAACCATATTTTAATTAGACTGAAATAAGCGGTTAGTCCGCAACGCCAACTCTACCAAATAAGGATTTCACACACACATACAGATACGTATGTACGTTGGTGTGCGTGTATATGGCCTATAAATACATACAAATGCAAATAATTAACTCTTAATTTCACTCTGCAATGATGCAACGCTGATAATCTATTTAGAATTACATTAGAAGTGATTAGCAGCGGCATTAAGCCTTGCCACAGTGACCAAATGAAATTTCACGGAACCTTGAATTACACACACACGTACGCATCATGCATATGTATGTGTTTATATAGCAGCACTGTAATCTTTCATTGAATTGCGCACGCACACAGACACAAAACATCATATGCAACTGTATGTGTGTGTGTAGTTTTCTATGAACTTGCGGCTAATTTGCGCTTTATGTAAAATTTATGACAAAAAAATTGCATTTTGCATAACAAAAACCTAAAGTTAGCATTAAGCCAACAGCAACAACAACACGGCCGGCCGCAGTCATGCAGAGGCGTAACTTGCGGCGTATTAAGCCAATTAAGCAGCGTTGTGTGTGGCCATTGGCTGAATGCCTGCAATTTCCACATAATTTCGAATTTTTGTTTTATTTTTATATTTTCAATGAATTAATTAAATCATTAATTAGCCGACAAGGCGCTGGTATCCAAAAAAAGCGTAATTAATGGGCTGCCCTCACATGAAAATAGCTGCGCCAATCAAGCTGAAGTGCAACCGCATTTTTTTCCTAAACAGTTTTCAAAAAAATATAAAAAAAAGAATTCACGTTGATTTCAAATTGATTTTCACAGATTTGCTTTCAACCACTCACTTTCATTTCGTTTTGCAGGTGTTTTCTGCAACTGGACCTGGGACCTGTTTCTCTGCTGGCCACCGACGCCGGCTGGCGTGTTGGCGCGCATGCATTGTCCGCCCGTCGGACACGGCATTGACACAACAAGTAAGTAAACAATACAACGCTGTTTTGGCATATATGTATGTATGTGTGTGTACATGGATGGGTGTGTGGCATGTTGACCCATTTTATTTAGCAAGTCAACTCTTTGTTAGCCTTCGGGTAAATTAGACGCTCTGTCATTCACTGGTCACTCAGCATTACACATTTACACGCTGACATCGAACAGTTGCATGCCTTTAACATAACCTCAATGCTCGTAATTGATTGTGGCACACAACCTATTTGGTTTTTTGTTTTGGTCAGTGGTTAAGAGAAGTCAATTGGACAATAGCTCAAAAGAATGACAGGTTATAAGCAATCAATCAGTCATTTTTTGTTGAAATGAGTTCAAATGAGCTTTCAAGAAGCTTTTTTAACAAGCTGACACTTGAGGTGAGGAGTAGTAATTAACACTTATGGTTGGTTATTTGATTTGATCTCATTGATTTTTTTATTTTTATAAACTAAAATATTAATTTAATGAATCCCGAAATTTTAAATTGAATCCCGAAAATTCGGGATTTATTTTGTATACGGAAAATAAGTATTCGTATATTTTATTATCTGATAGCCAATCAAGCCGTTTATAAAAACTGTTTATATGAAAAAAGTTCAAAGGAGCTTTCAAGGAGCTTTTTTAGTCAGCATGGACTTTGTGGCGATGAATTGTCATAAAAACTCATAATCGATTTTGTTTAATATTAGTAAAGTAAATTATTCTAATGCATATTCGCAAATGGAACCGTATTATGAAAAAAGTTCAAAGGAGCTTTTTTTACTCAGCTGAGACTTGAGGTGAGGAGTTGTAATTAGAACGCATGGTTAATTATTTTATTTGATCTTATTGATTTGTTTATTTTTGTACACTAAAATATTATTTGATCCATTACGATCCCGAAATTTTAAATTGAATCCCGAAAATTCGGGATTTGCATTTTGAATACGGAAAATCAGTTTTTATCCTGTGTACGAATACTTTATTTCATAATAGAAAATGGAACCCTTTAAAAAAAAAGTTCAAATGAGCTTTCAAGGAGCTTTTTTTACTTAGCTGAGGCTTTCTGGTGACGAGTTGTAATTAGCTTTTATAACCGAGTTTATTACTTTTGTGAACTGAAAGGTTATTTGATGCATTAGAAATCGGGATAATCCCGAAATTTTGAATGTAGTCCCGAAATATCGGGATTAATAAAAAAATACTGGTATATTTCTGTAACAAACGATTGCAGTAGTGAATTTGTGTGAAACCTAGTTAAAAGTTATTAATTTTAGAAAAAAAATTAAAAATTTAAGCCTATGCACAGGCGCTGTATATACTTGAGCGCCAGTAAATCAGGTAATTGTTGTTAGATTTCAGTGCTTTGAAGCTTTTGCTGAGCAATTGAATAAATATTAGCTTTTTCGCGGAAATGTGAGCTAAAAGTTGGTCTTCAAAATCCGTGCTAAACTGCCGACGGCACCCAAGCTAGCAAATAAGTGTGGGGGTTTACAAAATATTCACGTGAAATTTTGTGTACGGTGAGCTCAATTGTCAGTGATTGTAGAAATCTTCAAATAGCACACTTAGTATGTGTGTATGTAAGTATCTAAGCAACCATGGATATATTCCTATGTGTGGCTCAATTTGTTGTTGCACTTCCGGCGCTGTTTCCGTTACCAACTGCTTTTGCTCTCACACTTGCGGCATTTTTGTTGCTATTGCCGCCAGTCATCCGCATGCGGAAACACAACAACAAGTAGTGATGAAAATAACAGGCAGACAAACACACGCACACACCCAAACACAATGACAACGCGTCTGCGGCGAGAAAATGTAAAATACATTTAAACGGTTTTCCATTTCCCTTTCACGCTTCCAACTCATTATATTTGCCGCCTGCAACACCACCAACACCAACGATAACATCAAGCGCCAAACAACAAACGGCAGCATGCCTACCTCCTGGCTCCTCACGTGCCACGCCAGCCACCCAATGGCGGTTGCAAGGCTGTGCGTAATTTCGTTTGATTTATTCATGCAACGCAGTGAAAATGTGTTGGAATTTTAACTTAATTGCATTTGTGGCCGAAGGTTTGCGGTCTCTATTTTTAAACCTTTGAGTTTTAAATTTAAATTCCCATTATCATCACAAAGTGGCAAATGGGCGGCCAATGAGTGGAAAATGAGCAGAGCAATAAGAGCGAGCGTGAACATTTCCGAAACGGTTGCGAAAGCATTTAACTGCACATCCATTTAAACAAAATATTATTTTTTGCCTTGAAAAAATAAATTTAAGTTTTAATTTGACCTTGAAAATACAGTTAGTGCTTTAATTTGGCATTTCTTCCCTCTCCCCACAGAGTTCGCGAACCGCAAATGCGAGCTGGATGGCAGCTGGGGTCGCCGTCCGAATGACACGCAGAACAACACGAACGGCTGGACGGACTATCAGCCCTGCTTCAAGCCGGAAGTGAACGACATGCTGCAGCGTGTGGATGATATTGATGTACGTCATGCCGCAAACGTGAAATATTCGCACAAAATACAACTAATTCTCAAAATTTAACCCATAGGTCTTCTTGGACATCGCACGACGCACGCGCACGCTGGAGATTGTTGGACTCATATTGTCGCTGATCGCCCTGATACTCTCGCTCATTATATTCTGCAAATTCTCTTCACTACGAAATAATCGCACGAAAATTCACAAGAATCTCTTCATCGCAATGGTCTGTCAAGTGATCATACGACTGACACTGTATCTTGATCAGGCGTTTCGGCGTGGCAGTCAACCGGCCACGTCGAATACGAGCACAGCGGGAATTGAAAACACGGTACGTGAAGGAAGCTTACGAAAAAGCACTTCAAAATCATATTTTTTTAAAAGCTCACGCCGAAAGCTTTCAGAAAAGACGAACACAACATTAAAAGGCTTCTGTGTACGCTCATATTTTGTTTAGGAGTTCACTCTTAAAGCTTTTTGGCAAGATGAACACAGGAATCGCAGAGCTTTGAAAGAGTAGATAACCTTAATTTCAAAGCTTTTGATGAGCTTTTCACAAGAACATAACCAATAAGTAATACGATCTCTTCTCTTTTTAGCCCTACCTCTGCGAGGCTTCCTATGTGCTCCTAGAGTACGCTCGCACCGCCATGTTCATGTGGATGTTCATCGAGGGTCTGTACCTGCACAATATGGTGACGGTAGCCGTGTTTCAAGGTCGGTTTCCGCATAAGATTTTCTCTCTACTCGGCTGGGGTCTGCCCGTACTAATGACCACCGTCTGGGCCATATGTACAGCGATGTATACGGACAGCGCACACGACTGTCTATGGAACTACAATTTGACGCCGTACTATTGGATACTGGAAGGACCACGTTTCATTGTCATATCGGTGGGTGTCCCTCACTTTTCAATCACATTAATAACTTATCAAACTACAATTTTGTCCACCGCGCAGCTCAACTTCTTCTTCCTGATGAACATCATACGCGTGCTGGTGATGAAATTACGCCAGAGTCAAGCCAGCGATATCGAACAGACGCGCAAAGCGGTACGCGCCGCCATTGTCCTGCTGCCGCTGTTGGGCATCACAAATCTACTGTACCAAGTACCTGCATTGAACCTGAAACCACCATGGAAATTCGCCATGTGGTCCTACGTGACGCATTTCTTAACCTCATTTCAGGGATTTTTCATTGCCTTGATATATTGCTTCCTAAATGGTGAGGTGAGTACGAATGCAACCCATTCAACCCATTATTTCCAAATCAGCCAGCGAAGTGCTAATAATTCGCCTATTGTGACACTCTGTTTACCAACAGGTGCGCACCGTTCTACTGAAAAGCCTCGCCGTCTACATGTCCGTACGCGGCCACCCCGAATGGGTGCCCAAACGTGCCTCTATGTTCTCTGGCGCCTACAACACTGCACCCGACACCGAGGGCCAAGGCGGTGGCACGCCGCAGGATGGCAAAAGGTAAGCCAGCTACTTGGTGGAGTTGCTCTCTACCCCTATATCTGTCTCTACAACCACTTCCCTATCTTTCTCACTCACTCATCTGTTGCTTTTTTCTATTCCTTTCTTACTCTCTTTGCTTACTGTTGCCTACAGAAACGATCAATCGCCCACCACACGCCGCCTGAATGGTCGCCGCTACAGCGCCGCCAACACCGTGCACATACCGGCGCGACGTCTCTCCAGCGGCAGCACCTACCGCCAGCAGCGACGCGTCAGCAATCACAATAACAACAACAACATTGGCATACACAACACTCGCGCTCAGAGCAACACTGGCAGCGGCAGCAGCAGCAGCACCGGCGGCAGCTGGCTTTTGACGCTGTGCTTTGGCGGCCAAAAGGTACTAAGAGTACCGCCAGCGTCAACCGTACCACCCGAGTCAGTTGTATTTGAGTTGTCAGAGCAGTAGTTGTACCGCCTTACGCCTTATGCCCTCCCCCCACCACCACCACCAACAACACCACTCTCACTTGTATAGCCATGAATTGTGCATCCGCAACTATGAAATATTTAGCCGTAAACATACAAATACTTAGTAGCTTTTAAGTAGTTCCTGTTTAGCCAAACGCTTTTGCGCCTAAAATGCTGTGACTAATGCCAATTACCCCACGCAAGCCCTTCACCACGCCACTTGCCTGCCCAAACTTAACACCAATGTATTGTAGTTCAATATATTCACCCACACATGAATGTAGCTCCACCCCCGCTACCCCGCTACCCCGCACTACACAACTCATTACTTTTAAGGCGAATCGCACTCAAATTCGTACCGTTTAGTTTTCGTAAATTTTGTATAAAGTACTGATTCGGCAACACGAAAACGCTAACAGAGTTACCAACATATCTAAAACGCAAACAAAATTTAGACGCCCATAAAGAAATTAAAAAATTATATATACTACATTATATATAAAAATATACATCATTGAGCAAAATTTAGAGAAAAAAAACACTCGAAAAAATATGAATAATTTTAAAATTTATATTAAAAAAATTGGAAAAATACATAAAGGTTTGAGGGAATTAGATAAATCAAATATTTCATTATTAAATGGTAGTATTAAACTTTTTTCTTTGTAGCATATATAAAAAATTAAAAAAGTGGTAAATTCTTATGAAAAAATTAAAAATATTAACATATAGTGTAAATATTTATATATAATATATACTCTTGCATTTGATTCCGTAAAACGCACTTGAATGAATTTTTTCCAACTGCATACTCGTACATAAAAATATTATATTATATATAAAATAATATGTAAAGAAAGTTATTCTCGAAAAGCTGCTTCTAACTCATTTCTCTATATTTCGTATGCTATTTTTTATTTGTATATTATTTTTATTTATTTATAAGTTTCTTTCATTATAAGCGCTTAAAAATTCTTTGAATAAGTGTATGCGAAACCAAAATACATATTTGTAACACTGAAGATTGGCAGCACTGTTTTATTTAAAGTTTTGATTTCATTTGCTATAAAACTGCTGATCATTGTAGTTGTTAGTCCGGATGAATGAAATTTTAGTGCATATTGAACTTAAAAGGAACTGCAAGATCAAGGAAATATTTTGTATAAATACATTTGGCCATAAACCGTTTGAGAATTGCAAACGTGTCTAACAGATGAATGAAATAACGCGGCAAAAATCTGTACAACTTACTAATTTCAAAAAAAAATGAATCAAAAAAAGTTTCTTTGTTCTAAAAAGTGCTCATAAATTACTTTGAGTTTATGGAAAATCGTTTCAGGAGTTCTTAAACTGATAAGGTGATATTTTAAAGTGTTTCAATAATTCATAAATTGCTATGTTTGGAGTTTATAGAAAAGTGTTTCAAAAGACCATAAACTGATATGTTTGTAGGGTACAGAAAAGTGTTTCAAAAGTAAAGCTCTAACGGTAAATTGCTATGTTTGGAGTTTATAGAAAAGTGTTTCAAAAGTTCATAAATTGCTATGTTTCTTGGATATAGAAAAGTGTTCCATAAGTTCATAAATTGTTATGTTGATAGTGTAAAGTGTTTCATAAGTTCATAAATTGAGGTTTTTAATTTATGGAAAAGCGTTTCAAGAGTACATAAATTGAAAACTTAATAGATTCAAGTATTTCAAGAGTTCATAAGTTTAAACTAGGCTCATGGAAAAACTGAAACTAAGCCGTACCGGCAGTGTAGTGGCATGCAACGCACGTAATTTGCAGTAAAAACGTATAGAACAGTACCAGACACCATGAGTAAGCTCTGACAGTAGTTTTCCCGTAACTAGCGCAACTATCATCTCAATTATTCTTCGTTTTATTATTTAATTTGAACAAAAATTTGTGTTGGGTATGAAAGAGTTTATTACTGTGTTGGCATATTACCAAAAATACTACTCTACATATTATAATATTTTGCATTTTGTCAAAAAATTAATATTTTGTATTTGCATGTTCGAAAAAATTACTATGAACATTTTTACAGATTTTTGTTAAAGCTCTACTACGATTTTTGTAAACTTTTACCACCGCTTGAACGCTTTTAAAAAGCTCCCACAAGCTTAAAAGCTCTACTCATCATATACAGTACCCGGCATATTAATAATTACCCGCTTTTTCAAATATTCGAACGCTTCTCGCTCCTACAATTGTACGCTTTATCGAAATTTCTATATGAATATGTTCAAAATATTTAATCATTTGTTGTTTGTGTTATTGTTTCTTCCATTCTGCTCTTATCTTTATCTTCATGTGCGCCTGTGCAGAACAAATGTGTGATGTCTAGCAAAAAAATGCCTACACAAATATTTATGACGACAAAACGAAAGGCAGCAACGATTTACGCCACTGAAGTGGGGCGTCAGTGAGCCGGAAACGGAGCGTCTCGCGCTGGAAGCCCGCTAGCGCATGTGTTTTTTAGTCTAATTAACTAATTTAACTAAAATTATATAACTTAAGCAAACAGTTAAACTAAGGAATTGAGCAACCGCTGAGAGTTTACTAGCTTATGAAGATTGACGAGGAAAGCAGCGCGTATTAGCTGCAAACGGCGCAATCGGTGAGCCGGCAAAGTAGATGAATTCAATTAGATTCGGAAAAGTAAAATTTTGTAGCTCTAAGCATATGTTAGCTATTGTTAGACGCTTCCAGTTTGCGGCCAGTGACTGTACTGCTACAGCACAAACATATTTTATACTTCTTTTTGTACATAAGCCGTTAGCTTTTACTGTAAACATTGTAACTAAAATGAGTAAAAATCTTTCGAATAGTCTTGCTCGGCTCGAAAACTCAACTGAAGGCTCCTATATAGTATTAATAATAATAAAAATAAGTGTTTCACAATACTAAATACTGCTCTAACGGTACCAACTACAGTTAGAATTTACTATACTACAAGTGATTGCTGCTCAAAAATTGTGTTTTAATTTTTTGTTAAAAGCTTTCCGTTAGAAGAAGAAAAAGCATGGGTTCGAGCGCCTAAAAGTAGGCGGTACTAAGCATGTATGTAGTAAACGTTTAGCCTACCTCTAGGCGTATCTTTTGTTAAAACAGCTTTCACTAATTTAAAATACTCGAGTTAGAAACACAATACAAACTAAACTACACTCAGCTCAAAATCAAAATGTAAAACTGGAATATATTATAATACTAAAAACGCCAAAAATTATAAGAGATTTGAGATTTAGTATATATATGTATGTATATAGATATATATAATGTGGAACACAAATATTTTAACTATAGATACACCTTACACGCCCACAGGGCACAGTAACACTAGAGTTTAATCAAATTATATTTACAAAAGAATATTGCAACTAATGAAATGTAAAATGTATAGATATACTATATATAGAAACAGAGAGAGAGAGAGAAAGAGAGTGGAAAACGAGTCCGCAAATATATTTACAAGATATTCACATACAAAAGAATGCATAGCAGAATTTTCAAAACAAAAATAAAATAAAAATAAAATCAAACTAACCGCAACGTTGGCGCATAAAACCAGAAGTAGCACGATAAGGCATATACGACACAAAAGCATATCATCACCTAAAATGCAAAATAACGTAACATCACTTTTCATAAGTTTACAGGCGAACGAAAAACGTTAGAATAGAAACCACTAATATTGAAACAATATTCGAGTTTTGGTTATAAAGTGGTTATATATTGGTTATAAAATGGTTATGTATTGGTTATAAAATGGTTATGTATTTGTTATATATTGGTTATAAAATGCTTATATATTGGTTATCATAGACTCATATTGTAACAAAATTTTAGTTTTCGTTATAAAGTGGTTATGTATTGGTTATTATATCGGAAAACGATTTTAAATTTTTTTTTGGATGATACGTTGTTTTGCATTTTTGGTGACAATATACAGAGTGACTAACAGCGTTTCATTTGAATCGGCGAATTATTATTGTACTAAAGCGCAAGTAATATTTTATGTAAGCTGACGAAAATATTTACTTTTTTTTACCGTAAACATTTTTGTTAATCATTATTCCCTCGGGTTGCTAACTTTTGTGTAATGAACATATTATGTAACTAATTGTATATAAATTTCTACAAATAAGTTCGTATTTGGGTAACACGAATGAACAAGAATTTTATTTTAATTATTCAATAAATGTTGCATTTTTTCTAGAAAATGTTTTTTGATGTGGCCAAAAATCGGCGAGAAAGTATGTAAGTATGCAGTATATACATTCATATGTATAGCAAGAATCTGATAAACAAATTGCTGGAAACACTGGACGACATAGTGTTGATGGTATCAGTCAATCAATGAGATTATGGAAAGATCCCCACGAAGTTTACACCGATGGGCTATCAACAGCGGATTAAGAGTTTACATTAAAAGTGACAGTACTCCTACCTACCTACCTATACACTCCAGATCAAATTTGAACCAGACAGGTCCATATTGCCTGACAAACTTTCGGCGTACTTGTACACTCATGATCAAATTTGAAACGGACAGCTCAACATCGGCTGACAAACTTTCGGCGTACTTGTACACTCATGATCAAATTTGAACCGGACAGGTCCATATCGCCCGACAAACTCTCAGCGTCGTAAGCAAACAGCTACCAAACACATACTCTTTGACATATACAGCTCAAACTTAACGCGAACATAAAAAGGTGGGACCAATCTGGGAAATTTTATTCCAATAGCTTCTCTCCGGATGACAAAACACTCTGTAAATGCGAACATATAATTAAAGTACATATATAACCGTAACATTGTAACTGAAAATTACCTTTTAAATTTGCTTCGAGACACTGTGATGCTTGAGAATTTCGCTGTTGCTGTTGTTGTAGCGGCAGAAAGCATTCCTAAAATAATTTCGAGAAATGCTGCCGAGTCGGCGGGTCTTGGAGTTATAAAAATCCGAGTAAGTTGTAGGTGCTTAGATCCGACTGAGGTGGGGACTCTGTTTTACTGTTTGCTTTGCTGTAAGGGTTAACTCCCACTAACAAAATATTGGGTAGTCGAAAAAGTCTTTTCGTATTTCTAAAAAATTTCTGATCAAAATACGAAAATACTTTTTCGACTACCCAATATTATACCTAACCCTTACATTTTTTTAAAAGCCAGTTTTCCACTTAAAGAAATAACAAAATTTTGTTTAATATGGTAGTAAGTTTTAATTTTTATTTTACTATTTACTGTTTTTGTGTTTGTATTTGCTACATGTTTTCGTAATTAAAAATATGTTCTCTGATATATACTATATAAATATTACAGCAAATTAGTTTGTAATTAAAAATTAAGTAAAAAACACACAAATTATTTTAAATTTGAAAGTTAAAATTAAAAAAAAAAATTAATAAATTTATAATAATTCTTCAACAATTTTTGATTTAAAAAAAAATTAAATAAAAAGAATAAAATTATTTTAAATTTGGAAATTAAAATTATAAACATTTTTTAAATTAAAAAAAAATTAAATGAAAAGAACATTTCTTTAAAATTTAAAAGTTAAAATTAAAAAAAATTAATAAATTTATAATAATTCTTAACAATTTTTGAATTAAAAAAAAAATATTATTTTAAATTTGGAAATTAAAATTATAAACATTTTTTAAAAAATTAAATTAATAGAAAAGTTAAATACAAACATTTTTATTCAAAAATTACGTTAAAATACTATATTTTTTTTTAATTAAAAATAAAAATTATAAAGCAATTAATAAATGTATAATTTTTAAACATTTCTTAAATTAAAAAAAAATTACGATTAACATTTAGTCAAATAAAGGTAAGGCAATTAAGGTCGATTTTTAATAAATTAAATGTATGTAATATTGAACTTATAAACGAATACTAAAAATGTACAGTAACGTACAAATAAAGTGCAGTCAAAAACTGTAGGAAGCACGAAAATTATATTTTAAATAATTTAAAACAATAAAAAAGCTATTTAGTCAAACTGTAAACTTCGAAAACTCAAAACTAAGTCAACAGTACAATTTTGAAAGTTGCATATTTTTAGGCGCTTTTTCAAAAAAAATATTTTTTGAATCAACCTTCATGCTGATAGACTCACAAATAGCGGTTTCTAAGTCTTTTATTTTTTTTCAATATATTTTATCTTACTTCTTGTTAGCCCTGCAGGACGGAGTTAACGCCAAACTAATTAGTTAGTTTAAGTTAGTCATATTACTAGTGGATGTCATTTCGTATTCAAAGCTAATACAACTACAACTGTCATTGGAGTTAGTTCCGTTAAGTCTTTATGTGGTATTACTAAGTGTTACATAACAAGGCACTATAAGGAACTCAGCCTAAAAGTATGCAGATAATCGAGTTTTTCGAGTTACTTACTTGCATATTCGAGATATTACTTAAAACTATGCCATACATTTTGTCTTAGTTCTAACTGTTTCCTAGACTGGTCTAGAAAAGTCTGATGCAGTTCTAGCAATAAATATTTACAATTTAAGTCAATCAAGACTGCATTCAGTTGACTTATTCTTAGTTATATAACGAATTTTAATTTTAAACAATTTAAACAATACCCACTGAAGTACCGTTGTACTCCCTAGACCTATGTCTGTGTCTAGATAGTTGCATACTTGCTAGCCTCCCCTACTATACTAGAGCTTAACACTACTTATGCGAAGCGCACGCATTCCCAATACCTGTTTGCTGCCTACACCTCAATACTGTTCAAACTGCCCGAGGACATGTTGTCGTTGTGGCTGCCCAGCCGACCGCGCTTCATCATGGCGCGCGCCGGCATCGGCGAGCGCTGCACGCGCGGACTACCCGGCACGATGGGTATGCCTACGCCGCCGTTGTTGTTGTTGGTGTTGCCGGAGGAGCGTCGTGTGCGGCGCAGCGACGGTATGCGCGTGGGCAGGCCATCGATGTTCATGGCCGCGTCGTGTGGCTGCGTCGCGTTCGCCGGCACCGCGGTCGCCGTGTAGTGCAGATTGCGCGCACTGCGCTCCAGTGTGCGGCGCTGTTGCTCCATGGCGGGCGTCTGCGGCGATTGCGCCTGCGCATGCTGCTGCTGGTGTTGCTGGTACAGATGGTGCGCGTTGTGGTGGCCGCTGTGGTTGTTGTTCTGGTGTGGTGGCACCGGCGGCGGATGTTGGCCGGCAGACGATGCGTTGGCATGATGATGATGGTGTGGCATGTAGTCGCCGCGTTTGTGCATTAGTGTGGGCGTGCCGGGCGGCGGTGGATGGTATGGCTGTGCGTGGTGTAGGCCCTGATGCGAGCCCAGATGTGCCTGTGAATTATGTAAAGATTGAAAGGATGAGGTGGATGAATGAGACGAGCTCGATTTCGTGTGCAAATGCATGGCATTGGTGTTGTGATTGTAATGAGCAGTGGCATGATTTGCATTTGTTATTACTGCGTTTGGCGCGGTGCCTGCTTGAGCTTTATTACTGGTCATTTTCGGTAGGGTTGTATGCGACGGTTGGTGGTGCGGCTGCAGCTGCGGCTGTTGGTTGTGGTGTGTATGAGGCTTCTGGTTCGGCAGCGGCGGCAACGGCTTCGACAGTGGCGAAGTGGCGTCGTTTGCACTAAAGATGCCCTCGCTGGCTTCGAGCGTCTCACAGGAGGAAGAGGAGCGCGGTGGCGGTGTGTACGGCTCGGCTTCGTCCGCATTGGTGGCGACAGTTTGTTGCTGGTGTAAACTATGGCTGCTGCTGGTATGCGGACGGGTCGTGTTTAAATTGCTGGCACTGGCTGAATTGTTGGGACTTGAACCCGTGTGGCTGCTGTTGCTGTTGCTGTTGGGCAGGAAGCGCAGCTCCATCACGTTGTTGCGATTCTAGAACAGTTCACGCTGATATTTCTAAGCTAGTAGCAGCAAATGCCTTAGAGTCGCACTAGTAATACTTAAATTCATATCTATGCTAATGTGGGGATGGGTGCAATGAAGAGGTACAAGCGGAGGAATGGCACATGGCGAGATAGAATAGTGACCAAGAAAAGAAAGTTAAGTGTAAAAATTAAGGAATATGCTGTGCGTGCTTTCGAATAGGTTTCTATAATAATAGAGGGACGGTGCTGTAGTAGGGTTAGTGCGAGGGAAAGCGGAGCTTTAAAAGCTGACAAATTTAAAAATATCAAACCCTAGTTACCTACTTAAATCAATAAAATTATTTTCCTAATTTCTAATTCGAAGTTTTACCAATAGTTCGAAAACAAAAAAGTCGCCTAAGGGTAGGCAATATTAAAATTACATATCGGCATTTATCAGCCTTTGGAACCAACTTGAGGATGGTCTCAGCTTTATTTAAAGAGTAACTTTAAGTTCTACATATATAACCAATTTCTTTAATGTTTTTGCACTCCAAGTGTTCTACCAATATTTTGAAAACAAAAAATTCGCCTAAGGGTAGGCAATAGTAAAACCATATATGCGCACTTATCAAAGTTTGGACCCAAAATGCATTGTTCTTAGAGCAATTTCTCGCAAACCCTTGGTAAACCTTTGGTCCACTGTCTGAATTATGCTGCTAAAAGTAAAGTATTTAACATTTTCTGTTAAAGTTTTGTTAAGTGTTAGTGTTAAAGCTGTTCTAACCTCAAAATATTTTCGTTAGCTCAACTTGGTCTTCCTAAAACTAGAGTTTTTTCTAACTGTAGATCTGCCGTGAAGGAATTATTGCTCACTAAATGTGCAGAAAATTTACTAAAACTAAAATAGTTACATAAATATATATAAAAATACATACAGATAATATACAATAGAGAATTATATACAAAATATAATTATAGGTTATAGCAATAGACTTTATACAAAAGATTGTAAATGCCAAATTAATTTCTTTTTCAATTTTTTTCTTTTTTTTTTTTTTGATTACAGAAGAGTTGCTGGAAAGGCTGAAGTAGTCGAGATTTATACGATTTAGGTATTTAAGTAGTTACATAGTCGAGGCACCACCAGCTGTGTTGAAAGACATACATACAACCCCACTAGAAATGACTATAAAGTACAAGCAAAAATTTTGTCAAGAAAATTTCGTAAAAATTAAAATGTAGAGCTCGAAAAGAAACACATTTTACAAATCGACAACTCGAATACGTAAAGCAGTAAGATATTGCATAATACGCTAGTCGTAGATAAAAGTGCGACTGTTTAACTGAGGCAAGCCAAGCCATGGCTCATTTTTCAATATATACAAGTGCTTGGCGGGGCTCTACATACCTTGTCGGCTTCCTGCGCCAACGGATTGGGCGTGATGTTCATGCGCGGTATGACGCCGTTGAGACGGTGACCGGACTTGTGATGCGCCGCCACGCCCAGCACTGAGGGTGTCACAAAATCGGCCTGTATGTGGTCTAGCTGTGGTTTGTCTTCATCTGGCGAAAAGAAACGTTGACACACATTGCCTAAATTGTCGTGTTAACGATGAAAGTTTAAACTTACCTTCTGGTGTCGCCGGGCTGCGTCGCTTCATGCACAGGAAGGCAGCGACTATGGCTACGATGAGGAGTATACCGCAGCCGGCGATGCCCGCCACTATCGGATATTTCGGCTTGTCGTGCTCCTTGGTGTTTATAGGCGTGACTGCTGGCACAGGCATTGGTGTGGTTGCCACTTCTATGTTGACAAAATACATATTTAAAATAACTTTAAACGAAATACGATTTTTTGGTTACTTACTCTTCGTTTTGCCCTGCAATATGGCGCTGAACTCAGACGCAGCCAGTGCATTAAAGGACTGCAGCTTGAACTCGTAGGCGGTGCCCGCTTCCAACAGGTCGATTTTAAATTTCCGTGTATGTTGACCGTCTACAGTCGCTTTGAGGTATTCACCCGCTGAAGAGGCGAGCCGGTAGTAGGCGTAAAAACCATCCGGCACGTTTATAGGATTCGCCGGCAGCGTCCAATGTATCATAACTGCAGTCTCTGAAAGCGGTTCCACGCGCAACAGCTCTGGCGCGGGCAAAGTGGCTTTGGTGGGGCCTAAAGCTTCGCTACTTTGCAAAAAGAACTTCGCTGAGGTGTTGCCCTCCTTATTGTCGTTGTTCGAGTAAACAGCGATGATGCGGAAACGGTAGAATCGATCAGGTTTCAAGCCGGATACCGATGAGGTGAAATTCTTCACGCCTTCAAAAACACGGTCGCGTTTGCCGTATGGTATGTCTTCGTTTGTGGTCTGCCAATTTTCGCGCGGTATTTTGCGACTCGAGTCACCGAGCATGCGATACTGCACCTTGAAAAACTGTATGGGCAGCCCGTCGTTCTTTGGCACATACCAGCGCAACATGACCGAATCGTCGGACAGTCGCGTCACGTTGGGACGAGAGGGAGGAATCATGTTGACTGCAAGAGAGTACGTACTTTATTAATTATCGTTTATTTTATAAAATTTAGATACATATTTTATGAGAAATACACATCTCTTTTGAAATGTTTAAATGAATGTCAATTTTACAAAATTCTTTATGTTAGAGACACTGCCAAATCTTTAGTTTTACACATCCGATAATTTACTCTAATGGCACCAAAAGGAAAGAAGTCGAAGAAGCAGCGTGAAATCGATTGGGCGGCCGACGCTTACTTCGACAAGAACCGTTCAATGATCTACATCGAACACACGTTAGAGTGCCCGATATTCACGACGAAAGCCGAGGAGTTCGCCGCTTATGTAGCGCAAGAAGCGCCAAATCGCATCATACAGTTGGTACGGAATCATAACGGCAAAGTGCCGCCAAGGGATGGTGCTTTCGAGATTGGGTTTTCACAGAATGCGCGCACCTCCGTGCATCAGCTGTGGTCCGGCATTGATAAAGGCCCACCAAGGCGTGACAAATTCCCACCGGAGTACGAGTCACTCATGCAAGAGATACATAAGATTTTGAAGAAATTCTATCCTGATGCGGTGGAAAAGAACCCCTTGGAGGGCATGGAGGACGATGACGCTGCGCCAGCGTATGAGTGAAAGCGCTTAACAGTTTGTTAAAGCTTCCATACAAAAAGATTCAGTGAATAATTCGTAATCCATGAATTTCAAAACTATCCAGCAACAATAGTGAAGCTATGCAAGCCCATCAACTGCTCTTCCGATTGCGTTCTTTCAAAAAAACCGCGACAGTTTCAAAACCGGTGCAACAGTTTGAGAAGCTATGAGTAATTCAAATGTAATCAGCGAGTTTTAGCTTTTCGCCGTCAGATGGCGCAACAGTAGCGTCAAGCGTTACCACTACAAAAATTTTATATTAATAATATAGACATGCTCTAATCTACATTTTCAATAAATAAATAAATACAGAAATCAAATAAATTCACGTTTGCTCATTACTTTCACAGTTACGTGCCTTTATGACATTTGTCTTCACACCCAAACTTATGTTTATGCATCAAATCAATTTTAAGCATTTGACGGCACTGGCAACACTGCAAAGCAGAAACAAACTCAAAACATGGCCGACAAGCTATCACTCGTCACTCGCCACTCGCACTCGTTTTCTGTAGCTCGTTGTGAGTGGATTTACCTGGAGTGTGTGACGGCGCTTTTTCAAGTGATTTTCTCTATTTGTGAAAAGAATTCTAGAAAATTATTGAATTCCTCAAGGAATTTTGTGCTGTGATGTGCATATAAAAGCAAAAACAACAAAATACATCAAAGAGTTCAATATTAATCGTGCGAAAACACTCAGGGCCGCAGCTGTCCACTTAAATGCAGTGTAGCAACAACAACCATATTAGAGTGCTATTAAAAAGTATAAAATTGAGAATAATTTCTGATTTTCATAGCTACTATTTGGTGGAGTCAAAAGCATTTCATCTCGTTAAACGCCAGTTTCTTTGAGCTAACGCCGTTTCGAGTGGAGCTGTGTGCACTACGAAATTACAAAAACAACTAGCATAGTTGGGTGCTTACGAATCAGAAATTCTCCCTGTTGGATTGTAGCAGTTCGTCGTCAACATAGCGAAGAAATCGCGTCAGATGTCCACTGGTGTGGCGGTGGGTGGCGGCGGTGATGGCACCGTAACTGTGGTTACCACCACAGCCAACGGCGCGGAGGAGCACAATGCCGCCAATACGTCCACCGGCAATGCGGGTGCCAGCGGCGCGGTAGGCAAGTCAGGTCAAATAACTTTGACGCCACGTTTCACGCAAGAGGAGAAGGAGATACTCTACAGTCTGTTTCATGAGCACGAAGAGGTCATCGATATTAAATTCAGAAAGAAGCAGCGTTCTAAATACTCGGTGCGCGATGCCTGGGAAAAAATTGTGCACGAATTCAATACACATCCGGGTGTTAGCGCTATGCGAAACCTGAAGCAAATCCAAAAATTCTGGCTCAATGCAAGGTGAGTAGAAGATGCCAAGCCTGGAGACCTTTTTTGTATGGCTTCCACACTTACGGAGCAGTCGCTGACCCGCGGCCAGCAACTGCTCTAATTTGTGCACCTGTTACACGCAAATGCAGACCACTCGGCGGGCTGCACAGAAATGCATTCCTCCCGCCAACGTCATTAGCAGTTTTGTTTGTGTCTCTGCCTGTGTGTGTAGTGAAACGTGTGTCGTTAAGCAGCTCATTGAAAGCCGCATTCCAACTCATAACAAACAAATTCTGTTGATTTAGTGGGTCCGATGGACTCAAAACCCCAGCAAGCATGAAATATACCTCAAAACACAAACAAGTCGAGCGAAAAGCCGTGCACAAGCACAAACGAGCCAAATGTGCACCCGTAAAAGAGCTGACAACAACAAAGGCGTCTAATGACGAGTCATGACAAAAGTATCTGAGCGCTGTGTTTCGCTCCGCAAATTCACGCGACCAGGCATTCGCTCATGCCCTCATTCATTGTCGTGCGGCAGATACTCGTCTTTCGAGTGCAATTAAAAATGGCGGCAAATGACAAGCGACAGAATATCTCAAGAAAGGCATGTAATATCTCAAAGGTATAAAGTATCTCAGAAAGTTGGTAAACAAAGAAGTGACTGAAGACAGACTTCCTTCTAATTCAAATGTGAAAGAATCAGTGAACGTAAATACATAACTTATTCGTTCCGAATATCGAAACTAGTTGATTTCCAAGTATGCCGTAGCAGTGGAACTCCACTCGCCAAAGCAGGCATATGCGCTCTTGCCTTGAGCAGCTCATTTATGGGGTTGAATAGCTGAAATGCGAGTTTGTGTGAACGTGCGTGTGTGTGTGATTATTGGCGTGAGTGAAGTTATTTGTTTATTTATTTAACGAGTGATAATTTTTATGTATATTTCTAATTATGTTGCTATTATTTTTAGACTACGCAAACAGTACCCCTTCCGTCCAAATGGTCAGAAGGACGCAAACGGCTCACAGGCAAGCATCGATTCGGATCGCCCAGAAGTAGTAAATCATGAGATTAAGGATGAGCCCGATTTCCAGGTCACCAACATAGACCCCGATGAGCATGGCAGCCAGAATGAGGCTTTCGAAGAGATCGAGATGGATACTAGTGACGGTGTGGGACAGATAGAGCAGGAACCTATTGATCCGCTACAGCAGCAACAGCAACAACTACAACAGCAGCACCAGCAACAGGTGCTCCAGCAGCATGTACAACAACAACAGCAGCAGCAACAACAACAACAGCAGACCATACAGACACAACAGATATCGGTGGATCAAATCAGCGCCGAAAAGCTGACACTAAACGATTTGTTACAATTCAAAACAACGCGCCCACGCGAAGACATCATTCTGCAGATAAAACATCCCGTTGATTCGAACAGTAAGTTACCAATAACGATTCCTCAGTCAATGTTGTCTAACCGCTTTACACTTCTTTTCTCGAACAGCCACCCATATCACTATACCATCGCCAACGCGCATCACCATACCCAGCCAGCACCAGGCGCAGCATCACACGATCACCGCCATGCCCGCGACCGCCTACAATCAGCAGATCATCAGCGAAATCAAACCACAGCAAATAACACTTGCCCAATACCAGGCGCAACAGTTGCAGCAACAGCATCTTGCCCAGCACCAGCTCGCAGTTGCTGCACAGCAGCAGCAGCAACATCAACAGCAGCAGCAACAACAACAACAGCAGCAGCATCAAATGAAAATGCAACTGCAATCGCCAGCGACCGCACAGTTCGCGACTGCAACGCCGACATTCACTTGCGCAACACTGCACGCGCTGCCCGTGGCCACGGCACCGGCGCCGGCACCCGTCGTGCCGACGGTTAGTGTAAGCAATGCCGCAGCAGCAGCCACGGCGCCGGGAAACACCACCATCACGGTGGAGTCATTTGAGGAGAAAGTGCAGTACTTCCGTTTGAAAGAGGCCGAGCTGCGCTACAAGGAAACGCAAGTGGCGTTGGAAAAGAAGAAGATAGAACTGAGCCGTGCACAGGAAGATTTGAAGCACTTGCGCGAGGTGCACCGTCTACAAGTGGAAGAGCTGAAGATGAAGATACGCATCTTGCAGGAAGAAGAGAAGCTGCTGCGCAAGAGCCCAAGTTCAGTGCAAGTATAGGACGGGGCCAGTTGGCCACTGCTCTGTGGGGGTGTTAAAGGGAGGAGAGAGAGAATTGATTATGCATTATTGGTTATCTAATAAGATATCGGTTAAGTTTTTCTTTGATACTAGAAATAAAATTTTAAACTCACATTTACATTTAAACAAATAATAGTTTTCTAAACCTAATGCAAGAACAAGTTCAAATTGTTACATTTTGGTATTCTATATCTTCTTGGAATTAACTTGTACGAGGAAGTATTGCTGAGTATTTCGTAAAGGAATGTAATTTAATTTAACTGTAAAGCGTCGGAGCGACGAAAATAAATCGAATTGTATATAATAAGTTATTTATCTCGAATAAAGAGAAAACTGACATCCACTTCATCGTGTTTAAGTTTTACGAAACAAAACAACTAATAATTCGGAATATTTAAAAACTTTCCCAATTTTGTAGAGATGAGAATTTTACTCACGTATTTTCATGTGTTTCCGTTTGCCCTTGTTTTTGTTGCCGGTGTGCTCATAAGGCATGCGTATTGGCACGGAGCCTAGAGGAGCTGAGTCTTCGCCCTGTATTTGCTTCGGGTTCACTTCCAAGTAACTGCCGTCGCTTACCTGCAATAAATATGAGTGTTTACACGGGATTGTTACCATAACCGAGTTCTGTCGCATTTACCTCGCCCACTTCGTTCTTTGCAAAACACTGCACGATGCCCGCATGGCGCTTCTGTACATGCCGGATAACCAAACGACGGTCTTCATGAAAGGTCTCGTTATCCAAAGAAGTGTCTTCACCATTAATTAACCAATAGATCTGGGGAAAAGGATTGCCGGCTGCCGAGCACTCCAATTCCAGTTGATCGCCTTCATTTGTTCTTGTCTTTGCTGGACCACGCAGTATTTGTGGCGCTTCCAAGACAATAAATTTTATAATTTGCACCAAAGCAGGCGCAATACCATTGTCTAAGCGACACACATATGAACCCTGATCCTCGGGCATCACATCAGATATCTGCAAACCGTACGGCAACACTTTTGTTCGGTTGTTGTAGATGTTAATTACATTCGGGCTGCTCCAAACGGCCTCCGGTGGTGGCGAACCGACGCCTGGGCATTCGAGTACGGCTGTTTCGCCCGGACGCGCCGTCACTTGTGACACTGGCACATTAAGGAAGTAGGGCGGCGTGCGATCAATATAATCGACGCGCAAGTCTATACGTTGTGGCAATCTCACCTCCACGCCAGTGATGGCATTCATTGCCGAGCAAGTGTAGTTACCGGAATCTTTTGATGACACTGTGTTAAGTATGAGCGCTCCATTTGCTGAGGGCAACACCTCGGTCTGTGGCACTTTCTCGCCGTTGCGGAAGAAGCTCCACACCGCTGGCGGATTCGAACTCACTGTGCCGCAACGTATTAATATGCAATTCTTTGGCGCTACGCTCCAGCGTATTGCATTGCGACTATAACCGTTCGAGTTGTCGATGCTTATGGATACGAGTGTCAGCCGTGCGGGTGTGGAAGCAATTGCGGCCGATCCGACCCAGGCCACACATTGGTAGTCACCCAAAGTTTCGGACGAGACAAATACACGCAAACGAGATGTCAGGTTTTCATTTACAATATTGTGTCCATCCTATGATAGTGGAGTATAAAGAAATAGATAAAGTTTAAATAGAAAAGGTCATTGATACCGACCTCGCCGCCATGAAGATAATTGTAGTTCATAGCGTCCGTGGCACGTGCGCTGGTGTGACGGAACCGCCATTCCAAACGGTCGGGAGCCAAATTTAATTCGCACTCAAAAACAACCTCATCACCTTTGGGCGCCACTGCTGATTCGGGAGAACGCACAATGTGTACACCCAGTGACGAGGATTGTGATGCCGCGGATAGCTTTAGTTGATTACATATAAGTAAACTCAACAAGAATGACAGCTGCCAAGAGCCAGTTATTCCTGATGTTGCAGCAGATGAGAATGTTGCGTGATTCGCCATGGCCCAACGCCAAACTGGTGCTCTAAAACCGGATGTATAAGGCTAAAATAAAAGAGAGAAAAACTTCGATTTTTTAGAGATTTAATGAAATACGAATGAATTGATGAATGAATTAATAGAGGAAGTGCCTTATAAATAATTAAACACTACTGCAATGTACATCAAAGTATATATGCGCAGCTTGTTCACGAATGGAGGATCAATGCATTTGCTGCTGCTGTTACAAAAGTAGAGTAGGTATGTATGTATGATGCCATGACATACGCACATAAACTTCATTTTAGTTTTTACCCCACTAAACGAACTTGTTACGAGCGCATAAAAACAGAATCGATCATATGCAACTCTTCTGTTGGCCACCAGCTGCCATATACAGCATTCCAATTGTTACAAATGACAAGCCACTGATTCCGAGTTGCGAATCGCATGGGTTGGACAAATGAAGATTAAAGTTTCAGGCAGTCATTCGCTTTTCAATATTTATCGCCGCTATAACTTCTTTCTGACTCAGGTTGTAGAACCGGCAACGATAAGTGATTAGTCCTGCAGTAATAGCTTGGGCAATAAATATTCTGTATTGATGTAACAGGTTAAATGAGATTCCAAGCTCGCACAGCAGGTAACCTTAAAAGAAGCAAATCAACACAAACACAATTCACGAAACAATTTTCAAAGCCACTAAAGTTAAGACACAAGAAAACCTTCCATTTACACCACTCCCTTCTTATTATTTAAAGGCGTTTTCTAATTTGCACATGAAAACACTTCGTATTTATTAATAGAGTAATATTTATTTGCTATGTCTTGTTTAAATTCCGGTTGTGTTCGAATTAACGAAATTCGATGAACTGTCGCCGGCGAAGCACCAGACTGTTGAAAAAGTATATTTCCTTAATCATTTTACAACCATTTTTACCCAATATATAATGCATACGAGTATTATTTTATTTTAATATTTTTCTATAAAAACAACAAACACTGTTTTCTAATTTGTTTACATGTATTTAACGCATTTCGAACATTTTCATTTTACACCACCGAAAAATTTGGCGTTTGTATGGCAACCTCCACTTTGACAGTTCGAATTTGACGAAATTACGCGGAAGAATTAAAATTTGTGTGCAGGATTTAAAATTTATGAATTTTGTCAAATAAAGTGAATATAATTATACAAATATGTGTTATTAGTGTAGTGCGTGTGCGAAAGTGTGTTTGGGAAATTAAATTTCAATCGTTCGGGCGCGTTTTAGTGCGGGTTAAGATCATGAGTGGACGCTGAGGTCCAATGCGCAAAAAACTCAAATTTCCGGTAAGTTGTGGCAATTGGAACGGAAAAAACATTAAATGCTTACTTAAACAGGATATATACACACATACATATGCGAATTTAGAGAATTTTTAATATCTTCGTTTATGGATGCACATTGCTACAGCGGGCACACATTTGCTGATTGGCCAAAGTAATCATTACATTGTACATGCATATTTACACATGTAAGCATGAATATGCATTACATAAATAACTACATGTGCACAGGCATTTGCGTTTTTTGTTTGCCAAAAGATCAATCATTGCTGGTTTAGGACTTCACTAACTGATAGCGAAGGCGTTAAGAAAAGCAATAGATTCTCCTGTTGTGTTATGGTAATTGAATATGGCTTTATATTTTTGATTGTGAATATAAATACTTTCTGTTTTTATATTTGAAACAGAACTAATGGAAATCCGTTTGAAAATAATGATCAACATTTGGAAACTCACTGTTGAAAAATCAGTGTTAGAATTTCAAATTTGAGGATGCGGAAATAGCACAGACACGTTTAACTTCCGTTTATAAAGATTGGTAATTAATAAATTTTTTTTTAGCTAATGAAGACCAATTCAGAAGATCGGCAACAATGCCCCCGTTTTTCTGGCTATGCAATGGATGTGTATCGCTCGTAATATATTAGGAGCACGCCAAACGCCGTAGTCATACTCATAAAAGTGAATACACTTATGCAGCAGTTGATACAATAACGCTTGTGTGAGCACTTCAACACATCAACGCCCCAGGGATGCATGCGCAACGAGATATGCATCGCGGCCAAGGCAACCTGAACATGTTTGCACGGATAGCACTGTTATGGATAAGATCGGTTTGGATATCGACGATTGTTGTTTCGCACAGCGCAATTGTATGCAGATTTAGCACAGCGAAGAGTTGTATATTATGAGCCATACTATGCACGTACATACATACATACACAGCTATATGAACGATGTGTAGATACACTTCGATGCATGGCGTTGTTTTGTGCGCACCACATCAGACGGTTTGATGATGTCAAGCTTGCAATTTGGCTCGGCTGTCCTTATGTTGAACCAATTGCGGCAGGTAGCAAAGCTGTAGTTTGCGCACCCTACAGCCGCGCAAAAACGGCTCTGCACGCCAGCACTCGAAACGAGCGAACAACTTTGATGAGATTGCGTTGACGCAGTAGGTTATTGTCTGCAACGTTAGCGCAACGGCGGTGTTCGTAAAGGTAAAATTCCTTTTAAAATGGAGCGCACCACTCGATCAAAGCACATGTGGCAGGATGAGTGACATAGTAAATGCGAAGTGTGTAGAAGCTGCGCAAGAGCATACGCTTTTTACGGCCAGTCGAATGGTAGTTATTACTGATATTTTTTTGTTGTTGCATTACAACTTTTCCGCAACAATTTGGTGCGGCGGTGAATGGCAAAATCAACAGCTACGGCGGCGGCGATTGGCATTCGACGTGCACTGATGGCTGCACGACGCGATCATTCAACGCTTTTGATATGCCACATCAGCGGGATTTATAAATGCGAATGCTTGATATGACGTGTGTGCGACGGTTGTTGTTTTTGTACTGAAAAATTGCTGTGTGCTACCTGCTCGCCGTCGTCTGTGTGTTATTATTGGTTCTGAGAGGGCTGAATGCGCTTGCTGTTGTTTTTGCATTAGAGGCTGTGCCACTAGCACTTTACGTCCCTTGATCTCATTTCGCTACCGTTTTTATACTTTCTTTTTACCCAAAAAGCGGCGTAAGTGCCAACTAATATGTTGCTGTTGTTTTTGGTGTTGATTCGCCTGATGTGGCACATCCTTTGACTGATATATGGTGTGTATGCGTGGTCCAGCTCGTCGCATATGAAGGGGACCGCGACGCGCCGCATATCAAGGCGTGCATCGTTAATGGGCCGTCATTATTCTTTAGTGTTTGAAAGTGGTCTGGTTCTTTCTCTACCTCATT
The DNA here is from genome assembly GCF_023373825.1 of Bactrocera dorsalis. Taxonomy (NCBI): domain Eukaryota; kingdom Metazoa; phylum Arthropoda; class Insecta; order Diptera; family Tephritidae; genus Bactrocera; species Bactrocera dorsalis. Next base: position 776,763 of record NC_064306.1, read on the forward strand.
GTTATTGGCTTCGAAAAGCCGCACGTTCATTAACCGTCTTTATAATGCATTTCGGCTTTTTTACTTTCGCATACTTTAAGTGCTTTGTTGGCCAATTTTATTGCTTCCTCCCTTTCCACTTTTGTTAACTTTTTTGTTTTCTCTTTTTTGTCGTTTTATTTATTTTCTGCGTCGTTAAGTGGCAGTATGTCAATGCAGCTTGCCACAACAAATGACTAGCGTGCCTTCGCTGGACGCAGGACGGCAGTTGTTTGACTTTAAGCTACCAACTTTTAGTGCTTTGGACCATTATAATTTATTGCAATGCAGATTTTAATTTAGTTTTTGTAACTTTTTGATTACTTTCTTTGCAAAATTTCTCGGAGGAAATGTTTTCAGTGTTGTTTGTAAGAAATTTTCTGCAAATAGCTGCCACCTAACTGCAAATATTTTTACGATTGTGTCCAAAAAGTGGTAAATAATACCAGAACATAAGAGTTTGTTTATAAAGTATTTTTTTGTGTTTTATATTTTACTTTATGGATTTTTAAGTTTATTGCAGAAAACTTGTATTCATTTACTGACTAAATACTTATATTTTTTATTTACAGTTACAAAATCATTATAGCGTTTTCATCAAGCCTTAGAAAAATGTGCATCAGAAATCGTTAAAAGTGTAAAATCGTCAAAAATTATGTTTGAGCCCTATCATCAAATCCTTTTGTTGCAATTTTCATGGTGCAAGTGAAAGTGTTCAGAAATTTCTAAAAGTGAGAGTTTTACGGTAAGTTTTGTAAAAATTGCCACTTTTGCTTTTATTATTTTTAAATATATTTTTAAACGGATCGAATCATGCAGTTTTTAAATCTCTCGCCGAACCATCTTTCGTTTTTATACACTGTACAGGCTCTACAAAGTTTGCCACGAAGTTTGTAACACCTAGAAGAAAAAGGTTAAAGACCCTAAAGAGCTTATATTGAAATAATCAGTGTGACGAGCTAAGTCCATTTAGCCATATCCGTCTGCCTGTCCGTCTAACTGTATATATACAAACCAGTTGCACAGTTTTTGAGATATCGATCTGAAATTTTGCACCCGTTCTTTTCTCACCAAGATACTGCTTGCTGTTGCAACGTTTTTTTTTGGCTCTGTGTAGCATTAAGGTTAACCTTAAAAAGTGGCAATGTACCATACAAAAAGAGATGACCTCCGTTATACGCAGTCTTGAGTTGCTAACATATTTCGTTTAAAGATTTACTTGCTACAGACTCATTCCAATTTACTCTGGTTTTCAATATGTGCGAGGACTTTCGACATTTATGTGTTGCTGTTTTGTTATTTGCCAAAGTACTTTGGCATCTTGGACCTGCATAACATTTAAAAGTCATAAAAATTGATGAAGTGCTGCGGCGCGTTGTTGTCGTCGTTGTCTGGGCAGCCACTGTCAGTGCCACCGCACTGCCCAATCGATTGCTGTTTGCTTTACCGCGCTACCTTTGCCAGGCAGTTTGTGCTTTGCTCCGCACTTAGCCCATTGTTTCTTCCACACTTTACCTGTTCTTTGCTCCACACTTCAACTTATATTTTACAGTTTTTTCCTCTGCTTCAGTGCAACAGCCATTCCTGCTTTGGAAAATTAACAAAATCGCCAGCAGCAACCTTAAGCGCGGTGTCCTTAAGAGCAGTAAACGAAAGTTGCGCTCCACACCACCTTACCGTGCCGCCACTTGTTCTCAGTTCCTTTCAGCCACTTGAAGCGCGCTTGTGGTGGCTCCGTTTGGCCGACTCCCTGCTGCTACAGCACTTCCACACTCCGGTTGCTCGCTGGTGCCACTTTTTGTTGCGCCTGAAATTCCAAACATCTGCTGTGCATCGTCACTAAAAACTCGTTTAAAGCGTTGATTACGACTTTGACGCAGCATTTGCCAGCTTCATTGTTGTTATTGTTGTTGATGTTATTGTTATCGCATCACTCATTGCTATGGCGGTCGTGCCTTTTTATTGGACCTTTTAATTGCAATTGTTGTTGCTGTTGTTGGCGTTGTTGCCGTCCGCCAGACATTGGCATGTTTGCCGGTGCCATTTAATTTCTGCCATCGCCGCCCAGACCGACACAGCCCCAGTTGTTTATTGCCATCACTGCTGTTGTTGCTGTTGCTGCTGTTGTTGTCGCATGCTTTTATTAATATCGCAGGCATATTTTTCACTTTTTTCGCGGCCTTTTTTCGGCTGCGCCTTCGCCTTTGCTCCTCTTTGGCGCTCTTTGGCAGCCTTTTATTGACAGCGAATGCGTTAAAATAAATGTGAATTCTTTCGCGAGGCTGAAATGGAATGCGCTGCAGCGGACGCAGCATAAAAATTAACAGCAACAAAAATGAAGAGCGAAAACATGGCCAAAGCAGCAACAAAAGTCACACCAGTCGCACGCTGAGTGTCTGCACAAATAAGCGCGTGTGTGCGCCTCTCTGTGTCGCGTGTGTTTATATCTGTTGCAAGCGATATTCGATGTTTTTAATGTTTGGTTATTAATTTTTATTGCCCGCATTCTTTATATTGTGTTGCTGTTACTGCTGTTGCGACCTTTAAAGCACTTTTGCATTATTCATGCGCTCAGTGCGCTTGTTGTTGTTGCTTTTTTGTTGTCCATTACCTGTTGCGCCCTGTGCACGTAAATCAAGCCATGCGGCAGGCCCTGCCCAACTGGCCAAGCTATGCGCGGCTGTGGCATGTTGCTGTCGCTGTGCGAACTGACAGGCTTTGCGCACAACACCAATAAAAACAACAAGATCAAAGCATAGTTTCTCTAATTGGTTTTTTCGACTGCCACTTGGCGTGGCATGGCGCGCTTATAAGTCACAGGTGGGCTCTACAAATGAGGTATTAGCAAGAAATCTGTAAACTTTGATAAGTTCGCCACTTGCAACACGCCCCATTTTTGCTGCAGTTACAAAATCTCATTTGCTGATTTTTTCGTTTGGCACATTAAAATTAATTGCATCGATCTGTAAACACTTCTCGGCAAAATCTATTATCTCACAATTGCATGCAACATAATTGAATTTTGCTGCTGCAAAACCGCAAAGATTTGTCCCTCCTTGGCAGTCGCCACCGCCGCATTGCAATTATTCCGCACATTTAGCTGCAATTAAGCAGTAATAAAAGGCAGGAAGATCAGGACTTGAAGGGGGAAACTTGTTGCAAGCATGCGCGCCACACGCAACCAACAGCACATGCCACAAGTGGTTATGAGGTTGCTGGCAATGGGACAGACAGACAGACAGACAGGATACATGAAAAAACAGCAAACAAGCAAGCGGTTGCCCGCTCACCGCAAAAGCCGCAGACAGCCCACACTGGGCGCCACTAGCCAAGCTCTGTGGCATGCAGCCAGCGTGCTTACGTTAGTTACGCAGTGGCAACTGCAATAAGCAGCACATCTCTTGTACAATTTCATTTTCGTATTTGCATTGCAAGTGTGGCACGGCATTGCATGTGCAGTTAACCGCTCGTGCGTGCCGCAGTGCCTGTTAGTCGGCGTTGTGTGGCGTGCCGCGCATGGCATTGCCGAATTGGCTGCACATTGCTTATGCGCTAATTTGTAAGCGCAGAGAAATGCAAATTTTCGCTACTTGCCACGACAGCCAAATGCGGCATGCCACGCGCTGTGGCACTAGCAACCATTTTTGGTTGCCACCGAAATTCAACTTGCCATAACCTAGTGTGGCACTGCATTTTTGCACGTTTGTATATTAAATTTTTACTGCAACTTGCCACATGCCACGCGAAAACTTTCATTTCACTGCTAACAGAAGCAGGAAGTGGAAAAATGCAGTTTCGTAGTTAAATATGCCACCAAATATTCGTCGGCACTGCGCAACAGCTAGTAGAACATTAAAAAGTGGTTTGAAAGATGGCCAAAAAATGTGCAACAACAACATTTACGAGCACTGCAGCAAGCGCAAACGGACAACGAGAATGACTGGTGTAAGCCACATTCCACAAGCGGCCTCACACACGGCGTGCCTACCACCTTACGGTGCAAGATGCGCAGCAGGCGCGACAAGAGCGCTGCGCAAGCAGAGCAAAAGCACTTATGTGGCAAGTAGCGCCCGGTCTGACCAAGCTGCTGGGTAGCTTTTTTTGCTGGCCACCGGCGGTATCCTGCATGTGCGCGCACATTCACATGCATGTTTGCTCTGTGCTGATGCTTTTTCTTCGTTTTGTGCACATTCTCCTTTTCCTTTTGCTTTCCTTTCGATAGTAAAAATCGAACTTGTTCACTCGCCCATTTGACGTTTCGGCAGCTGTTGCCACAGCGCTGGTGCCTCGTTCCCATGCATAGCCCTTCGCGTTGCAACGTTCGCCGCGGACACGCCAACATTTTCGGTTTTTGTCGGGGTTTTGAGCACAACGAAACGCGTTCAACGCGTTTCATTTATTTATGCGCGCTGTCTGCGCCTTCGGACAGGTCTGTGCAACTTTTCGCGTTCGAGTGCAAGCTGGGCAGTAGAATAACATGTCAGCATAAGGCAAGAGCAAAACTTAAAGCGTTGCTGTAAAAAGTTGCAAATTATATTGGCAAAAAAGCAAGGAGTGGCAGCGCGAGGACATTGCATGCACCAGCATTGGCTTCTATTCTTTTTGCGCTCTGATTTTGCACGGCTGTGGCATGGTATTGACTGCTGCGGTCGGTTGGTCCAACGACCGATTGGCTGCGCGCCTGGGCGGTGTCGCCACTCAGCTTTGCAACGCTGCAATTTAATTGGATGCTCAATTTCTTTTTCGACTTTTTATCTGATTTCTGATTTCACTTAAAGCGCATAAATAAAGAACGAAAGATAGGAGCTCGAATGGAGGGAAAATGTTACGCTTTACACGCTTTATAGGAGGACTTAATTGAATTTAATGTACTATTGAAGGTAGTATATGAAGATATGTTCTGTTCTAGGTCTAGAAAGTTTAAAATCCTCTGATTCAGACATGTTCAGCGCATTTAATTTTCGGTATCGCTGAGGTATTGCTGAGAGCGAAGAGTTTCCTGAACTTTCTGGGCCTTGCGACTGCACAGCTGCTGGTAGTCGACCAGTGCTTGTTGATTTAGTCGGAGACCTCACGAAACCAAACGAGCTCCTACCCGTTCCCATTCCGCTGCTATCGACTGTGAAGTGGCTGTCCTAGCAAGCTCATCAGCGAACTCAAGATTAATGTCGCTGTCCTACTAGTCGGATTGATGAATAGTCATCACTCTAAAGGGGATACTGCTATCTTTATGACAGCCACCTCCGCTTGGAAGACGCTGCAGTAGTCAGAAGCCTAAAATTGAAACTAATGGAAAGTTCCCGGCAGTGCACCCCACTACCAACCTCCCGTAATCTTTGATCCTTCCGTAAAACAGCTCCTTCTCTCCCAAGCGATCACTTTGGACTATAATTTTCACCATCGGGAACACTTCGTAACACCGTCACATCATTACACCGGTATTTTTTTCTAATTAAATCTTCGGCCTGTCAAAAAGCCACAACCAGCACAGTTTACTTCCCTCCTTCAACGTTGACACTGCTTCGCCTAACGTATTTTCCCTACAAGTTTTGCTTTACAACATTTTGACAGTTTGCATATGCTTACTGCCAACAAAAGCTTTCCACGAAGACCGATTGACAACGCAAATGAGCTGAGCACGAAGTTCAATTCACTTTAAATCATTTACTGCGCATGCGCAAAATGCTCAAGTAACATTTTCCAAACAGCCACTTGCTAAGCAGCAGCTTTCAAATACATTAACTGAATTTTGCGGCATGCCACATCGTTTACCAATGTACACAGTTTCGGTTTTTGCGTTTTTACACTTGTTGTTGTAGAGAAGCGCATTTTTAGTTGTTGGTTAGCTAGTCTACATAAATTAGTGTGTGCAACATAACTGAGAAATGTGGCTGAATACGCAAATTGTTGCACCTAAACGGCAGAGCGCGCATTCGCACACAATGCGCATTGCTGCACCTTCGGCCGGCTGTGCTTGCGATGCACAAATATTTTTATAGCGCTAAAACGCAACAACAACAACAACATGAAGATTAGCTTCTCTGGCTGCTTCACTCCTCACGTGGCATTGACATTTGTTGCGTTAGGGTGTGTGTGCTAGCATGAAGCTGTGACGCTGACGAAATTCAGGCGCATGCAAAGTCACAGTCTACGAAAGTGAGTGGAAACGTTGTAGAGAGGAGATCGCCCATAGCAATACTAACAACAACAGAAGAAGTCACCAAAGTTGTTGGGGAAACGTTCACAGCCTACGCCAAAGCCGTGCAGATTTCCGTGTTGCATGCAGCACGGCATGTATGCTGTTGTTGCAAGAACTCAAGATCATTGCCATTTAAGATGGGCTGTGGCAACAATGCTTCCCCGCACCCACATGCGCGTCTTGGGCTTAAGCGTAGCTCGTCTTGGCTTTGTGGCAGCAACAAGTGCGCTGTTTATGCCACACAATGGCAACAAACACGCTTCAGTTGCACACGCGCAGATCACTGCTTCATCCTTTATTGCATTCCTCAGCATAATTCGCAGTATATTTCTGCTTGTTGCATGTTCGCGTTGCTATTTGTTGCTGCAACACAAAAATGTTGCTACCAATTTACGTAGAATTACGTTGCATGTGTATGTGGCAAACCTAACAAGTTACTGCCACAAATGCGCAACACGCACACACGTTAATGCCGTTACAACAGCTCGTTCAACGATAATACAACAACAACTTATTTTATTTATTGAATAAATTGCACACTTTGCAGCCGCCGCTGCTCGGCCAGTTGCCAGCGCCTGTGGCCTTGTTGGGCGGCACATGCACGCCGCAGCTCTCCTCAGCACTTGATGTGCTCTTGCTGTTGTTGTTGCTGCTGCTGGCGTAGTTATGGGACGTTCTCGTCGCCGTGGCCATTTTCATTACTAATGCTCGCTTGCTAGACGATGACTCATGCGCCGCCGCATATTTGGTACATCGCCGCCGTCAGCTGCCGTGGCACTTGCTTGTCGTTGGTTTTGTTGTCGCAAATAGTTGGCAATGCGATTTTTGCATTTATAGCTTATTGAAGGCTGTCGAAGCGTGAGTGGTGGCAGATTTCAATTTGTGAAAATCGACAATTTATTTGCTATTTATTTTTTATTCTCCAATTCTTCGATCTGTGTAGCAACTAATTTGGCCGCTGCCGGCGATTGTGGCAAGATTGTAGGTGTTTGGCGTATTTCATGTTAGTTTATTTGCTTAATTTTCTCTGTGTTTTATGCCAAGCCAAATAAATGAGTATTTTGGCAGTAAAGTGCAAATGAGTTGCAAGATAAATGGACACCGTGTGTTGTTGTGGCCTTTTGAGTCAACGATTTGGCAATTTGCGTGGTGGGAAACAGAGCGTGTGGTGCCAAATATTTAAGAAAATTATTACAATTATTAAGCAAGAGCGCTTAAAGACTTCAACCCTATAAATGATGCATAGAATGCCAAAAATGTGCAAAACAAAGCTTATATTACAGGTAAAGCTTTTTAGGGAGCTTTTGTTGTAGTCGTTTCGTTTTAAGTTTCAAAATTAATATTTAGCAGTGCAAAGTATAAAAGAGCTATATAAAAGCTTTCAATAATGCCGATGATTTCAAAGCTGACTATAAAAGCTCAACGAAAGCTTCACCTACGATATTTGCAACTGTTCAAAACACTTAGAGCGTATACAAATACAAATATAAATAAATAAAACCTCTACATAAAGCTTTCGCTTCATCGTGAAAGCTCACTTATATTTCTTTCTTTCCAATGATTTATTTTTGAGTGATATGGTCACTACGCCATAAAAGCTTTCACTAATATCTATGATTTCAAAGCTGACTATAAAAGCTCAACGAAAGCTTCACCTACGAGATTTTCAACTGTTCGAAACATAATACTTAGAGCTTATAGAACTCGAAATATGTTTAATAAATAAAACCTGTAGCTAAAGCTTTCACTTAATTGGGAAAGCTCACTTATATTTCTTCCAAATTATTTATTTTTTAATAGCACGGTCACTACTAGGTAATATACCAGTACTCAGAGCTAGCTTCACTAACACTTTTTGCTGTTAGTCCTATTTACTGGCTGTTTGTTGGTTTTAGCAGCTTTCACATCGCAAGCTAAGCTTTCGGTAACAGCCTGACCCTAACTGACCCATCTAGCTGTGTTACCGACGAGTAGCGAATTATCAGCTATCTCTTTTGTGTGTGAAGTGAAAAGTGTCGATATAAATGTTAATCAGTTGATTTGAAGTTTCTGTCTACAATTCTCAAAGACGTTTATGAATGAAGCAATAATTTGCAAATCAAGCATTTAAACTGTGTACACGACCCCGAACTACAAACAGAAGCTGCGCAAGTGTGGAGTCTTCGGCGAAAGAGTAATATTTAATAAATTAATTAATAAAATGCCACAACAACAAACTGCAAGTATTAAGAATATAGTAGAGATAAATGTAACAATGAAGAACATAAATAAAAATCACATAAATAATCTAAAAAACCGATGTTGAACAACTTGTAAACTGACACGCGCAGCAAGCAGATGAAACAGCAAACGGCCATTGGCTCATTTGATATATAATGACAGGTAATCAAATGAGTAAAGAGTCAATGGAACAGCAGGTAAACAGAAGACATCAATGACAATAACAACAACAGAGTACAATTAAAAAAGCTTAAAGAAATCAGTGTTGAATGGACCAAAGCCTTTCAAAAGTTCAATGAAACCGAATTTTAGTAGAAATCTGGTTTTGCACAGCTAAGTCGTATTCTGATATTGCAAAAAATTAAGCTCAGAAGAGTAGGGTTAGCAAAGTGATGGCGTTTTTATATATCCAGACAACTGAAAATGTAATATTGTGCTATTGATAACATTCTAACATGAATAAAAGTCGAAGCGGTAATTTATGATCGATTAAGTAATCAAATTAATTCAGCAAATGCTTAGCCTTTATTGACACCCTTTCGACTATTTTACCAAACATAAACCTGCTGAGAATTTCAAGCGAGCCAAGCTACCTTACAACGAAATGCTAGCTCTGCCAACTTCTATCAACAGTTTATTTGCGCTGAAAGTTGTAATTTCCTTTTCTGCTGGTATTACGTCAACACCTGCTGTCTTTTTGTAGCTGAACTTGCAACATCGCGCAGCCGAGTTTATAGCCTACAGCGCTTTCGTCATGTTGGCATTTAATTAACAAAAGTGTTAGAAGCATAACTGTAGCCAATCGAGAGGCACCCCGCTGAGGAGCAGTGAAAAGTTGTTGAAAGCGAAAAAGCGCAAATTGAGCAATGAGCTGGAGCAGCAGAGGAAGTACTTTATGGCTGGGAATGGTCGCTTAATAAAATAGGAAATAAAAGGGTGCTGAAACTTGGCAAGGTCAAACTTGGACAACTTTCCGCGTTGAACCTACCGCATAAAATATGTTAGCTTAAAGTTCAAGTTGGCAACATTGCGCCAAAGGGTTACCATTGACTGCGGCATACTATGATTGCCACAAACGGAAATTGCTTAATGATTGTGAAGAAATTGCACTGTGAAATGGAACCTAGTCGGCCTGAGGAAGGGTACTGTGTTGCACACGTTGAAAGCATCAATGAAACGGCCTTCGGGCAACAGTTGGCGCGGAACGTGCGAGAATGCAAGCGGCTATAAGCTGCAGAGCACAGGCAGCTAGTTGGCGACTGCATGGCAAGGTGAAGGGATGCTGCAGAACGCTGGACGAAGACTGCGGCATGAGCCAACGGTATGAGTTAATTAAAGGAAACGAATTAAAAAATAACTGAAAAATAGCTGAATGAACTGCGCATAAGCTATGAATGGACGAATCGATGAATGAAGGATGTGCAGTGACACCAAGAAATATTGCAGACAAACTTTAGTGTGTGCTTAAGACATTTAGACGAAATTTAAGATATTTTAAATGAATATTTATTTTATTCTAAATGAATATTTTAAATAGTTGGCTAAGACATGTTGTAACTATACATTGGGACTGCAATGACATCTATTGAAAAATGCGAAAAGACTTTTTCGACTTCCCAATATGTCTGTGATATGTTTAAAAATAATTCAAAAGCTTTTTCAAAAGCAGGAAGTGCTCGCATAATTCATCTTATTATTATGCAAGAGTAGTTATTACTGGCGTAAAGTATATCATTATTCGCAGCATCTTCACTTGTGCGGTAATAACTGGGCAGATTCTAAGGAAAAAAGCACCATAAACCGCCTATTTTTTTGCAGTTGGACTTTAACGCTTAACGGCAGGCTTTCAAATGTTTTAGTTTTTTTAATTGTTTACTAATTTTTTGTATTCGTTTTAGAATATTTTTTTCTATTCTTTTTAGCATACTTTTAAGTATGTGTTGTTGTCTGCTGTTTCACTGCCATTAGTCTGCCGCTTTGAACCTGTCTGGGTTAATATACATATAATTAATTTGTATCCACAAGCCAAGGAAAGAATGTGCGTTATTTTCCACAGCAAATTATAGCTAAAGCGCTGTTTTAGTTTCTACGAGCTAGAAAATTGAAGAGCATGCTAAAATACTATACTAAAATATATGTATGTTTAAGAGCAGCAGAAAGTCAAATACCAACTGAACTGACGCCTGAACCCTTCACACCTTGCCACCAACACTTTGAACTCGGCTAATTGAGTTTCTATTACCAAGAAACTATAAGCAATTAAGCTTTTTGCGTACGCGAATAAATCATTTCGGCGTAAGCGGTAGAGTGAGCGGCAAATAATAATGAAATAAAACATTGCTGGACCCACAAAAACTGCAAAATATGATTGTGAGGTGCGTGTGTTTATTTTAAAACACAAATATTTTCATAATTAACAAGGCGCAGAGTTGATTTGCGGAGTTACAAGTTAATTTCTCACAGCTCATAATTGCTTGGCTAGTTTTTTTTGTGCGTGTGTACAAGTAAAAGTTACATATGTACACATGTAAGCTTAATAATCATAATTAGACACCTCACGCATTTATAATGTCTTGAAGAGAGTGTGAGGCAAAAGAAGACTCTACAAAACTGTAGTTTTGACTGCAAATAAATCACTTTCTGCAGCGAATTTCGTGAAAAAACGAGAAGAGTGTCAAAAAACACACTCGGCTGCTGTCGGCAGCGGCTGAATGCACTGTTGAACCAACTCAACTAACCTGAGTTTGACAGAGAAGAAGTGTGTTCCACGAACCACGCACTTTCTTTGAAAATCTCTGCTTAAATCGAGCTAGCCCTTTAACCAAATAGTTGGCGTCGTGCTTCACTGAAAATATTCACCTATAGTATATCATGAACTGCTGTTTGATATCCAAACTAGAATCCACATATGTACTTGTATAATCTTGACCCCACCTTCTCACTCAATACAGTTACTACAAATGATCACGTCGTCGTACGACTTTTTCATATGAAGTCGCTGATTATAGCTCTAAGAGCTCTTGCGTTGAATTAAAAAACACAAACTACGTGGCAAACTTAACATACACTGTTAAGGGTATAAAAATATTAGGACTTCGGTTTCAGTCAAACATATCAAATGGATGCCTTTCTCCTTAAAGCTTTCTACCCAGTTATAAACTTTTAGCTTTACGACAACAATAAATTCGCAAGCTTTCAGCAACATTTCATTCTAAAGAGCCTGCTAGTATCTTTGCCTACCTTGATAACGGTAGCAGTTAACCGGTTTACGGAATTTAATTAATTAGCGTAATTTGTCAAGCTTCGAGAAGCTAAAGATTAACGAAACAGTCAGTTAACGCTGGACAAAGAGCAGCAAAGCCAGGCTGGTGTAGTGAGCTGAAGAAATACACGAACTACCCATAGTATTTGGGCAATGTAGACCCAGTAAAACCACAACTCGGCTATTGATCCGTGGAAGAAATGTTGTTTATAAATCTCAACTATAATTTAAGAGTTAATTTCATGCATAAATATGCAGTGAATGTGAGCGCAGCTGCAAGCTGCCGTGCTGCAAAGGGCTGCCTGCTTGTGGCAGCCAAGAAGTCGATAAGTCCAAGGCCATATAATTGAAATTTTTGCAGCCGCTGTGGCTCAGTATTTGTTAAAGTTGTAAATTTTCAGGAAATGTTGCCTGAAATCATCATCATTACGTACAACTAGCACTGTTGTTGTACACTTCTGGGCGCCGACTGCAAATTGCCGCTCAGCGCGCTGCCGCGTTGCTGGCCGCCGATATACACGTTGCACACACGTTTAATCGCCAAGCGCTATCGCACTATGCAACATTTAATTTAAGCTGTTGCACATGCCAATTTCGCAGTAGAGCGATTCTTGCTTGTGAGCGCAAACAATGTGATTTTTATTGTTATTATTGCATTTATTGCCATCATTATGGCGCTGCGGCAGCAACGCTTCAATGCACAAGCGCACACACTCGCGGACATGGCGATCGATACAGCGTCGCAATAGCTAAGGTAACACGCGTTTGTTGTTGTTATTGTTTTGCTGTGATGCGCCGCCGTGATAATTTTGCGCCAGCGGCAACTAGCGCTTACCAAACCGCGTCATGTAGCTACATGGCAGCAACAAATGTTGCGCTACATGCTGTGGTGCTGCCATATTATTTTTTTTTCTTATTTTTTTTTATTTTTTGCGCTAAAGGTAAATAAAAATCACAACGAGCGCCGGTAATTGCCGGCTTACATGTGTGTACTTATACCTCTTTCCATGCCACTGCTCTTGGAGTTGTTGTTGCCTGCGCTGTTAATTGTTATCTACAGTTTCGTAATCAATATTTTCTTATTTAATGATCACTTGGCGAGTTGTTGCTGGGCATTGTTAATACTTTAAGTTCTCCGTGTGTGTTTGTGTGTGTGTGCGCATTGTGTGGCTGCGATAGTATCAGTTGGGGAGCGCGCTGCGGCCGTCGCAGCTTTCGGATATGCAATTAATTGCATAGGAAATCACAGTCCATTCGAAATTGTTTTGCAATTCTTTTTTCGCCTATTAGCTTGTTTGGCCTGAGAAAATTGGGTGTTCTTTTTGTCTCAGTGTAGATTGACGTACTCACCTTGGTATTATTTTCTAAAAACGATCGATCGCTGTTGTTGTTACTGTTGCACAGTGTGAGTACACGTTTTAGCTGCAGAAATGCTGGGAACACATACTAGATGATTTACTGAAAAAGAAGAGCAGGAAGAAAGGTTTTTATGTTAAAATTATTTATACTGGAGAATCCGAAAATTAGTTTTTAAATAAGCAAAAATCGTTTTCAATAAAACTTGAAATAAAAAAACGCTCGGGACCTGTTCAATGAATTCAAAATTGCTCGAAAATCCATTTTTGTACTGATTTTCCCGCAAATTGAGTTTGAAATATAACGGTAGACAATTTTTGGCTTGCATGGCGAAGTTGCTGCCAATGATATTACCGCAGATCCAATAAAAAAAGAAATATTGAAAAAAAATGGATAGTAACAAAATGATTCATCGAGCTTTTAGTAGTTTACGGGTAACCCAAAGAACGGTTACCAGTTCAAGTTAGATCCAATTCAAGTTAGATCCAACGAGTTTTGATCAACCCTACGCCCTAACCTAACCTGCCCGCAGTGCTCTTTACAAGGGCTCAGTGACCAGGCGACCACATTTATAAAACTGTTTAACCTTTCTACAACAACAATGCTCCTATAGCGCAGCAATAATGTGTTGTTTTCGTTGCCTAATATGCTACTTATGAAGTTGTTTAACCCGCGGGTGACCCTACAAGGTACCACAGCATACGAAAAGCCAGCGGAAAGGCAAATGCGAAAATATTTCAGTGTAAACGACAGCAGCAACCACAAAAACCGCAGGAAAAACAACAACCAACCAGTATCATAGCTGCTGTGGCGCGTGCGTACATTATCGTTGCCGCATAATGCATGCAACGCATTGTGGCACCGTCGCTCGAGCTCGCACACATGCAACCGACGCACAAAATGCCTACAGATTTGCACTGGCAAGCGAGTAATTGTGTCGGTAGTGGCACATTGACTACAACAAATGAAAAAAAGCGCCCAAAAAGGCATTCGCAGCAAGAATATTTATTTATACAAACTTCCAGGCATTGTTGTTGCTATCATAAATAAAGCATCTGCAGCTTGAATTCGCAAACAGTCGTCAGGGTCGCTCAGTGCTCAGCCGGCTTGGCATTGCATATCTATTATTGTTGTTGTTGTGTGCCACGCTTGTCATTGCTATTGTTGACTATTTGCGCAATTAAGCTTAATTTGTTGACGTTACGCGCAAACTGTGGCACGGTGGCGTGAAGCAGCGGCCGAAGTGACTCACTCAATCAAGCGAATTGCTTGACCTGATTGCCTGCCTGCCAGGCGGCCTATAACGGCAGCTATTTAGAAGAAGCGCTAGTTGAATTGCCGCACGCAAATTGCCAATTCGCGAAGTGGAAAACACAAATCGCGCACGCGTGCCGGCGCAGAGCGGATGTGACGCTGCGCTGATTTCGAATGGAACGCCTAACGGTGTGAAGTAGCCAACAGCTGCTGAAGCAGGCAGGAAGCACTGCAATTAGACGCTACGCACACATTCACGATCAATTTGCCACGAATCACAGCGCAAGAGTGCCAATGAAGAGTGGTGAAGAGATCTGGCATTATTTAACGGCAAATTGAGAGTAATGAGTGTGGAATTCGTTTACATATATACCATATATTTTTATAAATAATCCCCATTAAAATATTTCAGTTAAAAAGCTGTACGATGATTTTACTCTTTTTATTGCCGAATTGTCTCTCAATAAGCTCTCAAACCGGTTGCAAACAGCTTAATGTATACAGTGTATTTCTAAGAAGCACAAGATATTCAATTAAAAGTAAAAAATATACAAAAACGATTATTACTAAAAAAACCAAAGCGGATATTGATTAAAAAAAAGGTGAACTCCAAAAAAATTTAAAAATTTTGCGCACTCACTGCCTTCGCAGATAAATTTTTGCCAAAAAATATTCAAGATAAAAATGTGCAAACAAAGCTTAATGCATTGTTCGTGTAGTGTTCGAATAATGTAAATATTTATTTAGTTGCAGTTAAGCAAATATTAAGCTTATCTTCGGTGCTGTTTCGAGACAGCAAATATAGAAATTTGAAATGAAATTTTTTGGTCTTATGTTATATTTACGTAAAGGGTCGCTAACTTGTCCCTTTCGAGCTCTTTAACCTTGATTTTTTAATATGATAATTTTCAGTGTCAATGGTTTAAGCAGCAACTAAACTCTCGTATAAAAGAAAGCCGTCAGAAGCTCGAAATTGGTTTGGATTGTTAAGCAACTAGCAATTGTTCTAATATCAGTTCAGTGCCATGTTCCGAAGACCTGGAGACTGGTTATGGTTTATACCAATGGCCGCAAAAACTTCTCAAGTCGTTGGCAATAATTTGAGATCCATGAGCTCGTTTGTGGTAAAAATGTTTGAAAACTTGTTAAAAATGTTGGAGAGACTCATAGGTCTTACTATTCGAAGCGGAATACCGAGGGGTAAACTAACATACTACTTTGCATGATGGAGTGTTATGGCTGCAGGAAGCCTTTGTGTACAAGAAATTTGTGAGGACACCTTTCTCGACATCAAGCGATGCCTAAAGCCCTGGAAAAGTTTGAGGAGATACTGGAATTGAACCTCAAAAACGTCATGTTAAGTCTGCTTTGCAAAAGATTTGGATTGCTATTGGCGTCTTAGCAGGCGTTGGTCGATTGTGAGCTGCTTTTGGCATAGAGTCGAATGACAGGGGATCTTTTGAAGGACTTGCCCTGAACAAAGTTCACTTTACCGCAATTGCAGGATTTCTCATTTGACAGTCTAATAGGCGTTCATGCGTTGAAGTTAAGCTAGTTTCTAAAACTGTATGGAGGAAGATGAGGTGGGGTGTATTGGAGTGTTTGAGTACCCCAATGCACCGACTTTCTGAGCTGTCGACCTCTTAACGTAATCTTACCTAACCCGAGTTGAACTGGCTCCTGTTTTCGGTTTCATAATAAGAAATTTGAGGTTCAACCTCGAATCCCACAAATGGCCTCAACAAATCTGAAATTCTTTATTCTTTACGCAAAAATATGGATTTTCATATTCTTTAATTTTATATCTGTTATTATTTATAAAATATATCGCAACAACTGCAACATACAAAATTTCTGAGCGGCAGAGAGGTATGTTGAAACGATAGCCAGCGAGCTTTAATAGGCAGGAGAATGTGGTGCACCAATACTGTTTGTTGTGCAGTGGTTTTCGGTTGACTTTTTGTATGTGGCAAGCAGCGTTGGCGACCAGCGTTCATAAAAACGACACAAAAATAGCACGTGAGCAGCTCGGGGGAAGAATCGCAGATGCGTGCCGACTGCCAAAATGTAGAAATACATATACAATATATGTATATATGTATATGGTACACTACAGCTGCCGGAAATTTGTAGCAAAATGAGGAGGCCGCAGCACGCAGTTGAATTTGGTGGCAAATAAAGAAGGAATATTATGTAATTTTCCAAATTAGCAGCGACGTGTATAAAACTTACATTTTATTGGGAAATTATGACGTAGTAAACGCCAAAGTATTGTGCCCAACTGCGCTTGCGGCATGTAAATATGTTTGTAGATTTTATATCTGCGATACCTGAAAGTGTTGTCAACGCACAGCACTGATTAAAAAATGTGCACTCGAAGGCATTTCTATCACTTGTTCTGGCACGTTTTTATTGCTTGTTTAATTTTCTGTCGAAAGTCGTCGGCCATCAAATGGGCCGCGAAGTGCCATAGTTAATAAATTATCGCCTAAATAAGCACCGAAGAATCTAAGATAAATATTTTTTATCTATTTTTCCTACAATTTTCACGCTACGACACAATTAATGCGCGCGAACGCGGCCACACGCCGCCAACAAGCCTGTCACACACATATTATTTTTATTTTTTCGTAAACACAACGGCACCTTTAACTGAATTATGATGGCACTGAGCTTTTTAGTGCTTTATTTAGCAGCGCATTCCTACGGCCGCTTCCCAGAAACTCTAAATTATAATTTTGGCCGCGCGAAGAATAAGTTTTGAAGGAATTTAGCTTTTGCCGGTGGCCTATTTAAATTGTTTATGCCCGATCTAATTAATATAAATTACTTTTATTATGCACTGCGGTGCGGGGTGGCATTAACAGCGGCGCTGACAGCGTGCGTGTGTGTGTGTAGTGCATTCATGCGCTTCTTGCTGCGTCGCTCTGATTTTTACTATTTAGGAATTCATTAAATTTGATATTTCTCGTGTAAATATGTATATTTAGCTTGCATTTCGAAATTTCAAATATTTTTGGCTCAATGATTTCCGTTGAGTACTTTCATATATATGTATGTATACGCATACAGTTATGTCGCTAAAGATGTGTAGTTGATTGCGCGCTTGTCACTAAATGAAAAATGAGCTTTGAGCAATTATTCTAGACATTTATCCCAAAAGTAACAACAAATTTTCTAAGAAAACATTGCCGATAACCAGCAAACGAAATTTTCGAACGGCAACTAAGCAGCCTAATGCACATTCCACAGCGAAATTATCACTGAAAATATATTTTGAAAATTCGAAAATGAGTTTAGTGTCAAGCGTGAGCGAAGAAATTATTGTAATGATTAAAAAATGTTACCCATAAGATTTATGCGGTGGAAAAATAGCAAAAAATGTAGGAACACTCTTCAATAAGTGTTATAGAAATATTTTTTTTTGTGCTGAAAATAGTCTTTATATATACATATTAGAAGTCACGTTGTTTGTCCGCGATGGACTTCTAAATTACTGAAGCGGTTTGACCAAAATTTGACACACTGTCTCCAGTTCGAACCAACTTAGAAGATACTTAGGATAGTAAAGGCGAACTGCGAACAAAAAATTGAATAAGATCAGCTGTTGTCATCAAAGAAAATTACTTCGGGAACAACCCAAAACTTCCAAGTTACTGTCACAAAAACATCTACAACAACAGAAAAAACCCTAAAAAGTCTCATTTCAAAAGTTTTATGACTTTTTAATAATTTTTGATTAGATTTTATGAGTCGTAGAGAGTCAAGGCGAGATATGAGGATCGTTGGATCGTCGGCTAAAAGCGAACGAGCACAGAAAAAATTAAAATAAATAAATAATAAAAGCTTAAAAACACTTAACGAGCCAATTTATAAGCGGCGGCGTGATTGCCTATTAAACAAGCTTTGTCGACTACGCGGCCGCAGAAATGAACTAATAAAGTGTATGTATGTCTACAAGTGTGTTAAGCGCATTGTTTTACAACCCAACACACATATATAACGCGTTTAACAACCGACTAATGGCGTGGCCATAAAATTTCAGGCAAATAAATTGGCAAAATTAGTGAAATTACCAACTGATTTTAAGTGATCGCTGATCGGTGATCGACCGACACGCGCTTTGATCCAGCAGCGATCACACAATAAATAATTGGCCGAACGCCGCTAAGTAGCTGAAACGAAGCGTGTGTTGCGCGCGTTTTAGTTCGTACTGCTAATTGGTTATTTTTACAGCGGCCAAGCGTTTGGGGTTGACGCGCGTACCTTGAGCGGCACCGCCGGTCAGCAGGTGGGGCCACCCGCACCTCCAACTCCGGCAGACTTTTCAGGCAACGCGTCAATTTATTGTGTTTGCCTTATTTGTTTTCTCTTCCGCTATTATTTGCTGGTGGCAATTGATCGATAATTGCGCTAACAACAACTCAATTAACCCATTCGCAGCCACCTGCTGTGCAACGCGCTCGCCAGCTGTTCGCAGCAACAAACTTTCGTATTTATGTCTGAGGTGTGATGTTCGTTGTTGGCGCCATCCAGCGATTTTATGTGTGTACTAGTCACCGAGAGCTTTTTATTAGCATTTCAGATTTATTGTTTCCGAATAGTTTGTGTGCAAATAGTGGCGGCTAACCATTTGAAAATGTATGTGGGTGGAAATTTAACTGCTTTATAATTCGTTTATTGTTATTTTTTTTTGGTTTTATGAGTGGGCTGTTTATTTCTGTGTGTATCGTTTTGTGTACAAATTTCTAATTCTGTTGGTTCGCATTCTTTGGCAACGCGTAGCTTATTATTTAACAATTTTGCGTCACTTTTCGCTGTTTTTATTTTTGCGTTTGCTTAATTATGCTTTTTATCAACGCTATGTCATTCGACATTGTGTTTTCAAGCATTTCAGGAATGCAAATTAACCAGACCACCAACACGGACTTAATTAATTTAAATTAATTAGAAATTCTTTGGCGCCATTTGAACGAGAAAATTATGTATTTGTTTTGTGCTCATTTGCTTACGATATTAGAAATATTAACATGATTACAAATGCAAAAATAAAAATAAATATTTATAAAATTTTAGTCCGAACTTCTGAATATGAAAGTTCAGATTCAGGTTCAAGAATCGGTAAGCTACAACTTGCTATGACATATAAAATAATAAGTGGCAAGTTCGAAGAGGTCGTTCCTGAGAGAAATCCCACTTGGGCAAGTTCGAAGAGATAGAAATCTGTATTTTAAGTTATAGAGGTTAAGTTAGGTTAGATCAAGAGGTCAATCCTGGGAGAAATCTCACTTCGACAGAACGGCGGTCGGGTCAAGTGGTTCAGTAGATCTCATGCATTCTACTCTACGTCAGAAGATCGTCCAGGTCGTAGTCGTCGACTAGCGCCTACTAAGTAAGCGCTCTCGAGGTCTATTGGTTCAGTGCTACAACGCAAAAGGAGATCCAACTCGGTTCCATTCCCTATTTCAAGTGTGGTTAGACATGCCTGGGAAAACCGTTTTTTGGACACGTTCAAGCTTTTTTGCAAGACGAATACACCATAGAACATTATTGACTTGACTACGGTTTCGTAGAGTCACAACACTGTCTTTGGAGAGCGCCCCCACCTTTTCTGAAAAAGCTCCTCTGCAAAAATATAAGTCAACCGACGCCTTCGACGTATTGTGGACCCTCACTTTAAACTTTAGACGTTCTACTGCTTGGAGTTTTTTTACAATATTATTTAATTCAATTCCAAATTCATGTCTCACAAGCTCATTGAAGTCGAAAAAAATTGCCCTTTGTAATTTAATACTTATGAAACTTATTTTTGATTGTTTACATTTCGCTGTGTATGTTCTTGTACCCGAACCTTTTTTCTCGACTCCCACAAAAAAATATGAAAAAATGCTCCAACCCGCCACCAAACACAACCAAAATGCTACACATTTGCCGCGCTGAGAGCTTTGTATGCTTAATGCCTGCATTTAGCGACTTTTAGCAACAACACGCGTCACCGCCTCTTCCTCTACGGACTTTGGTGTTTACTAAGGCTTATTAATTTTATTATGGCTCGTAAATTAGCATTTCATGCAGCGCTGTCGCCGGCTACGTCTGCGCAGTGACCACTACGCGTGATAATGAGCTTGCTGCCAACTTCGGTTGCTTCGTTTTTGCCATTCCTCTATATCATGGCAGCCGGCTTGTCTACTTGGTGTCAGTTTTCCTGCCTCACTCGTCGTTCGTGCCTTTCCACACTTCCACCAACCGAAAAGGCATCTAGACCATTTTCATGCTTTACGGTCGCTTGAATCGCGTCCGTTTTGTTGTTCGCATGTTACAGTCGTGTTTTATTGTTGCAATGCGCTGTTGACGCTCATTGTAACAACATTCCTTTTAGCAAATTAAAAAGCAAATAATGTTTTGTATATTCGCCTGCTAAACGTTGCGGAAAATCGTGTTAATATTGCTTGACATTTGCTGTCCCCATGTCGCTTTTTGCGACCAGCTTTTGCCTCGCTTTGCTAAAGCTGAAATTTGCGAAATTCGTCCATTATTACTACCGCTTCGCTTTCGTCTCTGGTTCTCTCTTACCCACAAGCCCGCTCGTCATTTTTTGTATGCATGAAGCGTATTTGGATATCTTTTTATTAATCCGTTGTGACGTCAGCCAATCGAGTTGTGTACGCTGTGTGAGTGCCCGTATGAAATTACAATATTTATATTCGTACCAGCAAATGATATTAAAAATATATTTTTAACGCACTGGAACCGAAAGGGAAATGCTGAAATTGGCTAATGAGCGCATTTGGTTGCATTTAATTGGCAAGCGTGCAGTTTTGAAAGCTTTCTGGTCCGCTTGAGCTTTGCCATTTAGTCAAAGCGCTTCCATGCATGAGGGCGTTATATATAATTATTTCTGAAATGTGGTTTCCTAAGCAACACAGTTTTTTTGCTAGGAAAAAAGTTGATTTCGAAAAAGCTCATCAATTGAAGCTAGTTCGAAAAAATTCGAAATTCGAAAATTGCTTGGATATTTCAACGAAGATTGTCCTAGGAAAAAAGGTGTTTTCGAAAAAGCTCATGAAAGCACTATCAATTGAAGCTTTCTCAAAAAATATCAAATTCGAAAATTTCCTGGATATTTCCACAAAGATTTCAAATTATTGAACAATATTTTCGAAAAATAAAAACATTTTCATTACTTCAAACAAAAAGTGGTAAATGTAGGCCCCAAATTTGATAAATATAAACTGTTCGAGCTTTCATTGGTTTTCTAAGGAATACAATTTTTTGCTAAGGAAAAAGTTGATTTCGAAAAAGCTCGTGAAAAGCACTAGCAATTGAAGCGGTTCGAAAAAATTAAAAATATTATGCTTCAATTTAGTTTTGGAGCTTTCAAAAAAGCTTTGCTTCAATTAATTTTTGGAGCTTTTAAAAAAGCTTTCATATTATTAAACACTATTTTCGAAAAATCACAAAATGCCATAACTTCAAATAGAAATTGTCAATATTTAAAAAAATAAAAAAAAAAAATAAATATTTGTTGCTACATATTTTCCTCGATTGCATGGCTTTCCCTTTGAAAGCGCAATAAATTTTGACTTCAGCGACAAATTTTTGTTGCACTTTCATATCTTCCAGTTACTTTTTGCCACTCATATATCACACAGCTCGACTGCCAACGTTGTCAAATGCTCAGCAGTCAACTGCTGACACGTCATGACTCACGTTGCAAGCATTTTTATCCCTTTCAACACTTGGTTATAATACTTTTTGCTATTTTTTCGAATTTGTTTTGCATTTGCATTTTTCTTGTATTTGCGTTTTCTCTTTTTCGCCTTTTCTACGCTGCGACATTTGTTTGCGTCTTAAGTTGCTCGATTTCGTTGGTGCTCCGTGGCAAACTGCGTGGTGCAACTTGCAAGCCATCGCAAGTAAGCGGCGCATTCCAAGTCCGCAACTTAACGCCCGTTCGTTGCATGCAACATACAGCCACGGTTTGTGTCGCCTCTATTGGCTGAACCAAAACTGCAACATTTTTCTTGCGCTCACTATCCTTTCGCTCTTTAACTTCGACTCAGTCCGCATTGTCGGTCCGTCTGCCGTGTGGAGCTGGGTCTTTGTTTCCTTTCTTGTGCTGCTGTTGTTGTTATTGTACGCGTTGTGGAGTTTAATGCCATTTTTTTATTGTCAGCTATTCATGCTGTGCTTGGAATTTTTCACGCTGCATATTTTCACATTCTTTTCTGTTTTTTTTTCTCTTTTTTCTGCTTCTTTATAACAAGTTTTTGCTCTTGTCTTATCTGCTGTTGGGGTATATTCGTAACAGTGTAATTGTTGCTCGTTTTTTATCGCAGTTGTTATGCGATTTACTTGGCTTGAATGCTCTACTTACAACGCGCTGGCTTATTTGTATGCGTTTAATGTCGATGTTGTTGTTGTACGTGTTGTTTTTTTATACAGGGTTCTTTGGGAAATGTCAACAATGTGACATATGTAAGTTGACTTTTTGTTCGCTTACTCATTTCAGTTTTAATAGCTGGTCAAGGTGTTGGCACGCATAACTAAATAGCACCGAGATGCAGCTCAGAGCTGAGCTGGAAGTAAAAAGATCGACAGACACTAGCAGCTATAGAAGAAAGGGCGAAGTAAGAATCGCAATGTGTGAGTTGCCTCCAGTGCTGTGTAAGAGTTGGAAGCTTGAAAAAAGAAATCAGAGAGGAAGTAGTTTCTGAGTAACGCGTGCAGGGCATATTTGCTCCACTGCTGAACAATTCTTGCTTTATGAGCCGTCGCAGAATCTTGTTGAAAGCAGTATGAATTATTGCCAAATAAATTAACAGAGAAGTGTTCAACAATCACTCCTCCAAATTATATTTTGCGTTAATTTTTACGTATCTGTTAATGAAAGCAGAGGCCGTGTTTTGATATCCTTCAATAGATCTTTGGTCTCTCTGGTTCTCTAACGTTCTCTGGTTGCGGAAACGTGGTCATTTTGTGAGTAGTGGCTTGTCCTCGGCGTCACACTGTCTTTCTTGGAAACAGCTACCTAACCAAGGCCGCATCCCAACACTTCCGCAGCCGCCCTACAGCCCAGATGTGGCCCCCGGACTTTTTTTCATTTCCTCTCCTGAAAAGGTCGATGAAAGGCAAGCATTTTGACACGACAGAGGGGATCCGAGCAACATGCACATCGGTTCTCAAGGCTATGGCGGAGAATTTTTTTTTTATCGACTCAATCTTATTGCTTTCCGGACAAACCCTGTACCCTCAACGGGGTATATTAAGTTGTCCACTATTTGTTTGCATTGTTCAGATCGAGTATGGAACCTTTTGTATTTGTGAAGGGTATTGTGGCTTCGATGCAACAGTAGTTAAAGTTTTTTCTTGTTTTTTCATAATGATTGTTTTACCTTCACTTCGTAAAGTTATAGAGGCTCGTATAAATTTGATTGATTGTATGCAAAGTTTCTCAATGAGCTTTGACTTCCTCTCCAAAAGCGCTTACAACTGTAAATTCAAATTAAAAAACACTTAATTGATTCTTTTAGAAATGTGCGCACTTTGATTTATGGCGCCGTTATATCGAATTTCACATTTTTTCAACACACACACACACTCATACAGCGGTGCTCTAAAGCTATTCATTCAGAAAACAATAATTTTTCTGAATCGCGCGACAAGATAAATATTCAATGGAATGAGTATAGCGTTGGGAAGTCATCAATTTTTTATTATTTGACAGTAAAATTGCTTGGGGAATAAAGCAGATATTAAAAAAAAATATAATTTTTTCTGTACCCTTTGTCTGACTAAACTTATACGTTTTTTTTATAGGCGGCAATTTACATATGTAAGCCCGTGAGCTGGCGTATAGTTTTGTCGGCTAACGTACTTCATTGAAGAAGCTGGCATTTACGGTTAAATATGCTAATTACACACCGACACGTTGAGCACAACTTCGTAAGGGGCATGCGGCTACGCGAAGGCTGCATGCCAACCCAAAGCGAGCTGCAGCAGTGAGGAAATTCAAGCTTTTTGAGTTGTTGAAATCATGAATGAAACTCGACACTTTCCGAGTGGCGCACGAACAAGCCAGCTACAACGCGTTCTATTATGGTTTAATTTATTTGCTTTCTTGTTGCCATAAACCCCACAATTTAAGCGTCAAACGGCATAACTTAAGATTACGCTCTCGCTTACTGAACGCTTGGTATTTCCTGGCTAGTACAGTGTACTCGCCAGCGTTTAACGCGGGTTAATGGCTTGTAAAAAGCGCTTTTGTCAAGCTAATGGCCAATCAAGCCAACACAATTCAACAATTTTCGATTATTTTTTAGATTCATGTAAATTCTAAAGCAATAATGCCAACGCTTGCCAACCCACGCGCCCCTCAAGTCTTGTGACGGCTACACTTCAACACCTCTTTAAGAATCCTCAACAATTTACGACGCTAGACAAACTAAGTAGCGTTTTAGTGACAACGTCTCACTTTCACACATACATACACACAATTGTGACCAACAGGTTTGGCGCGCCCAGCAGCAGCTACTTAAATAGTTGCTTTATGGCCGCTACGTTTTAGCTGTTCATTGACGTCTGCGCTGAACTAACTGTGCCTGCGCGCTGGCGCGTTAGTCGCTGTCGCCACTGACAGTCTTAAATGATTTCCAATTAACTCGAACTAATGCTATTCAAATGACAGTTAGATATTGAATAACAACGCGCCGCAGGCTGACCCGCTTGTCGCCGCGTCTGATGGCGGTTGGCAGTCAGTACAAACGCGCGCTCCATTCAAAAGCCAAGCGCGCAGGTAGTCTACTGGTTCAAGCGTTTGTTGACCACTAACGCAATCGGCTGAAAAAGAATTCACCTGCGGCTACGCAGCGCCGCCGTCTGCTTGCAACAGCGCTGATTTTAATCAAAATGATTCCTGGCAACTGCTGTGCTCGCTTATGTTGCAGCTACTTAGCGGCTAATGGGTTTCTCGCCAGCAGCCGAGTGGGCGAGATCTTCTGTTAATTTTCTAATTCTTTGAGGTTAGAAACTATAAATCATATGGGACCAAAATACGGCAAGCGTGTGAAATGAACGCATTTCTTTAGCGCAATGCTCTTTGCGCTCTCACCACAGCTCTCTCTGCATGCTGCGTAACTTCAAATAAAAAAAAAACAAATTTTGAAAATTTTATTAGCTTGGCGGCATTGCTTTTTTGAGTGGGCAGCCGCGTGTAGCACAAATTAAGAAAGCCTGGCAGCAAGCTTAGAACTTCATTAAAGAGCTTTGCGTGGAAACAGCTGGTCGCCTGAAAGTGGCTGCTATTGTTGTTGCAATTAATTGTCAAAACTACTGTTCTCACACGCCCACATCTTTGTTAGCTTTCCATAACAGAACTTAATTGCTTGAGAAAATTTATGTCGCTGAAGTTTTTTTTTGATTTTGATCGAGCATTGTTGTGAAATTTCGTATGTTGGATAAGCAATAAGAGAAATTATACAATAATAGCCGATACCACCTCAGAATGGAAGATTTCTCCTTAAAGTTTGTCACCCTGTACATATATTTTTCTGTGCTTCGTGGACCAAGTCTATTTAGTAGTGCATCTATTGAGTATTGCTTGTGGGCCTTCGCTTTTAGACACCAGCTATAAATGAACTTCATTGGCTTGCTCTTGAGTGACCTTATTTCTACGTCACCATGTGGTAGCATGCTGTAACGCTTTCTAGACAGTTTTTTTGACTTTTGGAATATATAACTTTGTGATTCTAAAGATTGCGCTTCTCAGATATTTCGTAACGATTTGTTATGAAATAAATATTTCGAAAACTTTCTGAAACCAAATCATAATTTTTAAAAGCAAAGCTTTTGTCCGGAAATAGCTTTAATGCCCACAAGCCACATAAATTATTGCTTTGTTAATAGCAATTTTTCTAAGAGCAATAAAATTAATTAACACAGGCTGACCCACGCTTCACGCACACGCACGCATCGCTTTAAACTGGCATCCTCGCATTTATGGTCAGCCATTACTGCCCAACGAAACCACACATTTACATACAGAAGATGTAAATTTTTTCAAATCATTTTTTGTTTGGTTTTTCGAAAGATTATCCGCAATAAAATGCAGCAAATTAAGTTGTAAACAAAGGCATTGATCGAAATCGACTCACGAGCGTTTACGAGCGTGCCTTCAAGCGACGGATGCGTCTAATAAATTACAGGTGAAAAAGCATTAATAAATTTTTGTGCATAGAAATCAACAACAACAGCAACAATGGCGGTCAGTGAGTTGAGTTGAGTGTCGAAATCATAAAAGTCAGCATTAAATTTTTTAAATGAAAACATTAAAATGATAAAGCGTCTGTAAAAATAAGCGAGCCGATGGTGACTGTGAGCCGAAAGTGTACAAGTTGTAAATTTAAAAATTCAAAAATATTAATATTGTATAGGCGATTGGTAGCACTGCAACGACATCTATTGACAAAATACGAAAAGACTTTTTCGACAACCCAATATTAATACTTTCTATGAACGGCGCTGAAGTAAAAGGTGTTCACGAAGTGTCTTCATGGTTGCTGTCGAGCAAATTGTACGCTGTTGCTATGGTAACCGATCTTTCCTATACTCTGGCAGCCGCATAACCTCAAAATGTGCTTTCGATATTTTTATGCAAATGTTGACAACTCGGCTAGAGTTATGGAGCCCCAATCATAGCAAAACATTTTAGGGCAATAAATTCATTTCGGCATGTGAGCAAATTGCCGGAAATGCAGCTCAAGCTATAGCGTTTAAAGTGTGACCAAAACGCTTTCGACTGCCTTTCGCCGCCATTAACATAAAGCCAGCTAATTTTCTTGCTTACTTTTACAAAATTATTTCTTGCTGCAAGCGCGCCACTTTCAGACTCAGGTGCCTGTCATTTTTCGCAAATTTTTCTCGACTTTATTTTCTAAAACCAACTCTTTATGGCGAGTAGCGCATTGAAATTCATGCAACTCAGTGTTGCGCCTTCTCCCACAGCACCATTACATGCGCGACAGTCGCCTTCTAAGCATTTTAAAAATATATACAAATATGTGTGCGCGTGTGTGCGTGCTTTTGGCAGCTGACGGCCCTTAAATGGCGGCAGCAGCCATGGCATGCCACCAAATTGACGAACAGCTGGATGGCTGGCTGACAACACCTTCCGCCGCCAACGCCAACAGCGGCAACCGACCGCCTTTGCCATTTACATACAGTCCCACATATAAACCAGGGTGTATGTTTTTTCTTCTTTTTTGCCGCTTATGGCGCACTAAAATGCACAATGCGTGGACTCAGTGCTCCACATATTTTCTCGTTTTCGTTCAGCATTTTCTATTTTTGATTTTCGTCTTATGATTTCTATATTTTAGGCCGCCTGCAAGCTGCAAATATTGTTTCTCAGCATTGCGGCGTTTTTCTAGTGCTTTTAGCAATTAAATGCAACCCACTTTTGGTCGCTAAAAATACAAGAAACCAAAGTAAATAAATATGTGTGTGCAGATCTGTGTATATCTGTGCGCATTTGGTCCATTAATATGAGCGACAAAACTATTTGAGGTTCTTTATTGAGTAGCGGTCGTTATGAAAATAAATGATTTCCGCAAGTAGCGAATTTTGGAAATATTTTTGTAATGGGTG
This sequence comes from Bactrocera dorsalis, assembly GCF_023373825.1. Taxonomy (NCBI): domain Eukaryota; kingdom Metazoa; phylum Arthropoda; class Insecta; order Diptera; family Tephritidae; genus Bactrocera; species Bactrocera dorsalis. The sequence continues at coordinate 804,716 of NC_064306.1, forward strand.
TTGAAGTAAATATGAATAGCGATCAGAAATATGTGATTGAAACTGTTAATGCTATAAGCGACAGCTGTTGTCTGCTCAAGCTTCAAGTATCTATTAACCCACAAATAATACTAACAATTGTATGAAGTGGCTGAGAATTGCAGACAATTGCACGTAAGCTGAACGAAATTGTACAAGACAGCTCTTTTAATCTAAATTTTAATTGTATTAATTATTTTTAGCATGCTTTTCTTATATTCTGTTCTTTCAAATATTTGTTTTTATTTACTTTCAGTTGCCCCAGATAATGCATAGATCAGTGTTCCATAAAATCCCGAAGTTCTCATAATTATTTCGAAAAGTGCATATTACCTGTGTTGTGTAAGCTCAATTAGTTTTTCGTTCAGTAATTTCGGTATTGTGCGGTTTCGCGTGTGTTCAAAATATAGTGTGTCAAAAAAGTGTTCGTCCCAGCATATTTGCTTGAGCTATGTTTTAGTCGGTTTTTTCTAATAGTGTGTGATAAAAAATGTGTTTAAAATGAAAAGAAGAGTAGTGTGTGATAAAAGTAAAATGAAAAAGAAAAGTACGGAAAAAATACATGGATTCAAGACAGCACTATTTGGTTTCAATAATGAAGCGGATTTGAGGTGAGTTTATTCAAAAATCTCATTAACTGTACTTATTATGTTATGCTTTTTGGAATTTAATATTATTGGTCCTACAAATGTTAGACTGAACCAACATACCAAGCTTTTAAGCCGCTTTGGCATTCAGCAAACGTTCTCCTAAGCTGAATAGGTAGTGACAGCTAAAATGCCCGAAAAGTCTTTTAGGGTTTAGGGAGTATTAGCGTTACTGCTTTACTGCTTTAAATATGTGGGTTCTAGAGTGATTTGGAGAGTTATGAGCTCACTAGAAACTAATTTAGTATGATCAATACACTAGTTTACTGTCTCTCTCTCTCTTTTTCTCTCTTTCACTTTCTTTCTTCTTTCTCTTTCAATCTGGTATCTTCTATTGAAGTTAAACGAATATATTCGATTAGAGGCATATGTAGATAGGAAACGATAGCAGCTAGTGATTACTAGATTACAAGTATACTTAGTCACACAGCTAGTAGGATAAAGTCAGATGCTAGGTTGGTTAAAGCCATAGCACGCTGTTCCAGAGTCATCTCTGGATTGCGTTATAATTGCATTGCTTCTGTTTATTAAGAAATTAACACACTAAAATCACTGAAAACTCCTTCAAGATGTCATCGTACCGAGTTTTACTCCATTTCTTATACATAGTCATTCGTTGCAACTGCTACAGTTAACTCCAGTTATTTCTCTCTGTTTTGTCGAAAAAATGTAGGTCAATTAATTTTGCTGACTCCACTCACCTTTTGGCTAAGATTAACAACCGGCTGTTCGAATCGTACGATCTGCAAATTAAAAAGAGAAGAAAATGGTTAGGCGAAAATTCACATAAAATTGGTGGCATTTGATATTTATGAAAATTTGCTGTTATTGCAACGAGCACGAATTGACACCCCTTACTCGCCATTGGCCCTCGCTTCTCAGCCATTTGAACGCGTTGCCTCCCGCCCGACCTGCCCTCCGCCCATTTAAATGCGACTTGCTGGCGTCTTTGGCTCTGCCGCACGAAGACCGGACGTTGTGCGCGTCCATCGGACGCTTTCACAAGTCCAACACATGCCACAAATTTCGAAATGCGATCGCAATCGCGCCAGAAACTATGCTGGCATCCATACACAAATTAAGTGGATGTAAACGGAAAGCGAACATAAAAATAATAACACGACCAGCAACAACAACAATGACAACGGCCAGCTATTACTTAGCAACAGGCACTAACTAAAGCGCATTTGCACTGGCTGCGCGCCGCGGCAATGCAATGCAAATTAAATTGCACTTTTCCGAAAAAGGATGCCGACAGCAGCGGCTACAAGTACAACAAGCAGCGAAGCCACACAAAATAAGGCGAACTGCACCAAATCGAAACACATTGATTGGCCAAACAGAAATTCAAATTGAAATCGGCAAATGAAATTGGTAATAGCGACGCTGACGCCGCAGCCAGCAGCACGAGCAGCGCTTGCGTACGCCGCGTTGCCGTGCGCATTCATTTTCCGCAGTTAGACACAAATTGTGGTTTGTTGTTGGCATGTGGCAAGTTGCAGCGGGAATTATGAGGCCATTGTCTGCCATATTTGGTTGCTGCGCCGCTTGATCGTCGCAATTGTAGCCGCCAAAGTCACCGGAGCTATGTGGCAAGTTGGTGTGTCAGCGACGTTTTTTCCTTCACTCTTATTTATGAGCAAATCTGTTGTGCCAAAATCGCTGAACGCGCCGAAAAATGCTTTGAAATTCGAGCGACACTTTTTTGGTCGCACAATTGCCGGTGGGCAGGGGGCAACACATATTTTGGCGCGGTAATTGCCCATCAGTGTGCTAGAGCGCATGTGGAGTTCATTTGTGGCATGCCGCAAGTAGGCATGCGTGCCGCCGGCGACAGCCACTGCAAACTAATGCATAATTAGTCCGAAATTGCTCAAATGCAGCAAATGGCGTAATTATAAGTGACGTGAGAGCGCGCCAGAAACAAACTTGAGTGCCGATTTTGGCGAAGCATACCTTATGGAGCTTTGGCTTTCAATTGAGGTGTACAAATAGTTGATTAAACAGTTTTATATATGTTTTTCATACAATAGCTTTCAAAGTCATTGCGGCGTGGAAAACACTAAGCGTAATAACACACTGACACAAATGAAGCCTGGCCACTCAAACACGTTCTTCAATAACTCAAACCCCTTACTCTGAAGCTGGCAATCACTTGGCGTTTCCTCCACAATGTGGCACGATCCGCTTGTTTCAGAAACTTAGACTCCGTTCTTAAGCCTCAAAAAGCGCATTTCCTCTCGCTACAAGCCATTCCTTATGTCAGTCGTTTATATTCCCCTCGATCTAATAGTTATGCGTTGCGTGTACAACTGATTGCAGTTCTTCACACCTTTACTACGTCTAACTGCCACTTCATGCGGCACTAAATTCAGTCGAACAAAAGCACAAAACAAAAATCAAGCGAGGAAAAACCGCAGAACAACAGCATTGCAACGAATTTGTTGCACATAGTAGAAATTCGTTAACGAACATTCCGCGTTGTTCGAAAATACTAGATAGAGACACGCGTGCAGCTTGTGTGGCATTGCACTGCTTGAAAATTACCGTTGCCTCATTTGTATGCTTGTCTTCGGCAGTGGCAAGGTGGTGGAAGAAGCTTGCGCTGCACGCAACTATGTAGATGTCACGCCTGTAGCACTCCACCTCCGCGCTGCTGCAAGGCCACGCCGGTGGTCCGCCGTGATTAACTCATCTGTCGTTTGATTTTTATTGTGGCAACGCAATCACAAATTGAAGCTGCACATCGTTGCCGTTGAGGTGACAAAAGACATTTTTATGGCCACCAAATGGTTATTACTCGTATGCAGAGAGACGCTGGAAATAGAGAGGGAGCATGCACTGCGTCGCTGACGTTGCATATTGAGTCATTTGAGGTGTGAAAAATGTTACTGCGTGGAATGTATATACTTTTTTGGAGGAATGCGAACTGTGGACTCAAATTATATTTGCTGCAACAACATGCCGGCTTTCTCTGCCAGCTGGAACTTAGTGCGATCTTCTCACTTCTGACCTTAGGTTCGAGAAACCATTTCTTTAGTGTTTATGTGTCTGATTTAAGAATTTTGAGAACTTTAAACTGAGATGATTGAAGCATTTGAAATATGTTGCCATACAAATATTGGGTAGTCGAAAAAGTCTTTTCGTATTGCTAATCAAACTTCAACTTATTTTTTTTGTGTTGTAAATTTAAAACTCTTAAATAATTTTAATCATCTTTTATACAAACTAGTCACTTAGCCCCACATATTCAGCCTGCTGAATGCAGTTCTTCACTTCCCAACATTTCGTCGGCACTTCAGACTTCCTCCACTTCAGTTGTCTTGAGTTCCGCTCAATGCTCGTGCCTCAGCGCACATTAACGCTGCCACTGCTTCTTCTTCTTTCTTCCACAACACACTTCAGTCACGAAGTTTTCGTTTTTCTGCGCTTACTTGCCACATGCTGTGCTGCAAGCACATGTGCAGCCATTGCCGCCGCTGTTGGTCAAAATTGACCATTAAATTAAGTTGTCCGCAATATTAATGAACTCGAAAAGTGCTCGCTTCCCACTTACTGTTAATTACGGCAAATCGCAGTTTTCCACCGCGCTTTATATCTACTTGCAACACTTGCAAACATAAAACTTTGTTTATGCAACATTGCTGTAAGTGTCCGGGCAGCGGACGGCTGTGCCCCCAGCTTTGCAGCAAGCGGATAATTGACGGTAATTCACAACAAACACACACACACGTACATCGACGTTGGCGTTGAAATATCATATCGTTTGTTGTCAGTGGTGTTGCTGCTGCAAATTGCATGCCACAAAGTGCCCACTGCAGTCACATTTCGCGTTCGTTAAGCGCTACTGCCGCGCCGGTCTGTGCAACACCGTCATTTCGTTTAAATGGCGTGAATTTATTAATTTGGTTATTTAATGTGCGCACTGAGCATTGCTATGCATAACACCTACAACAACAAAGGGTGCAATTCGTTGTATAATTTATGTTAATTAATTAAATGGCGACAGCTTGCGCGGCGCGCCGGCTAAAAGTAGCGTGAAGCCTTGCAATTGCAATGTGCGCTCGCGGGCTTTTGCCACTAATTCTAATGTTGTTGTTGTGTGATAATTGGCTGCGTTGTTTGTGGTAATTTGCGCCTAATGTGTGTCGCTGCTTTATTATTGCTATTAAGCATTTTGTTTTTGTGTTGATTGACCGCAACAAACGCCAAATTACGAAGCTCGCAATCAATTGCTGAATGCCGCGCAGCCGCTACGCCACCAGCGCGTGCAATATGCACACAAATCACCGCCGTCGCGCGATCGCTCACTATCACTGTCATATTACATATGCAATACAGCGCTGATTACAACAAAGATTAACCCAGCGTGGCGCGTACATGAGCGCGAACACGTCGCCGCGGCTTGGCTTAGCAACTTGGCTCTCACAGGCGCTTTTTGCTATGGTGTATAGAGGAAGTGTGGTGGTGCGCGGTAGCAATAGGCACAGTTACGAGTGATGCGCACGCGTTGTCAACGCATTGCGAGTTTTTATCTATGTACGAATGTGTTGCCAAACATATTCTACAGCCAGGTAGACGGTGTCGGACGCGTGTTGCATGCAAGTTGATTGAATTATTATAGCGCACAGATAGTCGATTAATTACAAATAGTTTCACACTCTCTACACCTTAATTTACTGCTCAATGCTGGTTTAACGGTTTTTATACACCCCTCAGTACTTAGTTATAATATTTCCTAACATTCCCATACTATTACTGCTATTATTATCTTATTTTAAAGTGAGCTTTCATATCAATTTTATTTATTAACTAATTTCAAGAAATGTGAATCCTTATATGCGAGCCAAGTCTCATATAGCTTCCTCGCCCATTTATCTATCTACTTATGCATAACATACAGTTCGTGGAAAGTGCGTGCGCACGCAGTGGGTCATAAATATTTCTCATACCTATAACGTAACTTTCAATGAACAAGAAAGCTTTCCTAGAAGAGCTGGCACAATTTATGGCATCAAAAGGAAATATATTTGGACTTACATACTCATATACACACCAAAAATATTGGAAGAGTAGTCTCCCTTCTCAGAGTACTCACTGCCATTCTACACGTTGCACCTAAAGACATAGCTGTTAGGTGCTTAGCGGCGAAGGCTGCTATTAGACTTAGAGAAGCTGGGTATATGAGGGGCTACGGATAGAGACGTACTGGCATTCTCCACTGCTTCGATTGAATTCCTTACAATCTAGATCACTACGTCAAAAAAACTTCAGCCCACATAGATACCTCAGAGGAACTTGTAGAGTAGAGTCTTCTGTCGGCAGCTCTCCAATGAAATCTAGTTTCAGACTACCTGACCACCGTAGCATCTTTGTACTGGTACTTTTGTGATGTACTGGTCCGAAATGCAGCTTCCTAAGAGAGGTGTGCATTAAATCCGATAGCCGAGCGGCTATGCTGAATTTGAGCTCAACACTAATCAAGGAATGTATGACCTCGTTAGCAATAGTCGTACCAATCTATGGTATGGGTGCCGGAATCGCCGGAACTTGCAAAGCCTACGACTTTGCTAGGGAGAGCACCCGATTCCTCATTTTCATCCGATTGGAAGCGAGTCGGGTTTCCGGTGTCTTCTTGTATTCTGGTGTTTGACATTTGGTCCTTCAGTAAGTTCATCAAGTGCTGATCAACAACGATTGTGGGACTGCGAGATCCATAAGGCCCAGAGTGAACCGCCTCACCGAACTATGAGGATCTGGTTATTACTTATAGGAGATTAAGGGTAACACCAAGGAAAAATATATGTCTAAATGGGAGCCTTCGCTTTTGGATAAGCCCTACGAATTAGCCTTACCTATCCCTTCAGAGACTGCGTTGGAAATCATAGAAAATGATAGAAGAAGGGTCTTCTTTCAGAGATTATCTAAGAAATCACAGAAGACCGACAAATAATTGGAACCAGAACCACTGAAACCCTTTAGCAAGAATGCAACCTTTTCAAACTTAGTTCACAGTATGAGCTGTCGCGAAATTCTAATCACGCTTTGCTCTACATTTGTGTCTTAAACGGGTTTGGCGCTCGCCAGCCAAAGGAAACCGACAAAAGAGAAAATCAAAATATTCTGCGGAGTTACTGGGGTGAAGCGCCACACAAGCGGCGCTAACCTCAGCTTGCACTCTAGAGCAACAAACACAAGTCGCGACACACAAAGGTCACAAGACCACCAAACTCAAAGACTGCAACAATGCCGGTTAAGAGAAAAAATGTGGTAAAAGCAAAAAGGCGCCGAGAAACTACAAAAGTGCAACAAACGGCAACTGTGGGATGTTGTTGTGCTATGGGCTCAGCATACCAGCGCTTCTAGGTGTTTGTGTGTTGCTACGCATGCGGCACAAACGGTTGTTGCCGCGCGTTTGGCTTTGTGCGCATTGTTTCACTTTGCTTTACCGCTATTTGCAACCGAAGTATGCGCGCCTAACAGTCGCTAGATGAGCGGCGTACGCGAAACATAATTGTTGCACCATTTGGTGTTGTTGTGAATTTGACTTGATTGCGGCATGCAACCTTAACTAACTAACTTGCATCACTGCCTAACTAACTGATTGCGGTTGCGGTTGCAAATGCCTGCGTTTGTGCAACATTCTCTGCGATTTATTGTTATTGCTTTTGCTGCCTAGATTTGTGGTGGCGGTGGCATAGCTGGGCGTACGCTGCAACGCTCTAATGATGCGCATGATTTGTGCAACACACGCCGGCACTAACATTTGCTCGCTTAACCGTTCGAGCAAGATAACTGCAGCAAGAAGCTCTATAGGTTTGCCACAATTATGCTTATGATTCGAAATCGTTGAGTTGCCACGGTGATGGTACGTTGCAGTGGAGGCACAAAGGGCAGGGTACAAAAGCAGTAGATCTCGAAGCCATTAAGCGGTGTGGTGACAAACACGCAATCGACCGGAAATGAGATTTTGTCGATCGATTTTGTGGAAACTCTAATAACCATAAGAGCTCCGAAGCCAACACGAAATCAACAACGATTTCATATGAATGAAGCAGCTAACACGAACAATACGGTTTATGAATGACACGTTGAAGCCGCTTCCGAGAATTTTCAGAATTTGTAATCTTTCCTCTCTACATCGTACTCCACTTAGGTCGAATCACTAGAGTTTTACGTGTTTGATGCTTAGATACCATATGAAAACTTTTTTTAACCCTCTATTGCACAAGCCGCCAGGAAAATAATAGAAGCTCGATTATTGATGAAGGGCTTCATAGAACTCTTGTTTTTATAGTATGGAAAGTGCTTTTAAATTCAAAATAAACGTGTTTCCCCTTTCAATGCCTTCAAATACTTATTGAACGCATAAAATGTGGAGCAAAAAGCCTGGCTAGATGAGATTTTCAGTATGACTAACTGTCAAACTTCTGCTGTTATAATTGTACTTCGAATTGGTCGCTAAAGGGTTAAGGTTTTGAGTCTTTATTCACGTGCATTCGGTGTTTTAAGCGCAGTAGCTACGTGCCGGTTACCACTTGTTGACAGGAAATCTCGCTCTATTATTAACACGAAGTGCGCGAAGGCGGCAATTGTGAAATAAAAAAATATTAGATGAAGAAATAAAATAGCGAGAATAACAAAACAAAGACGTGAAGCAAGTAAATCCTATGATATCCAACACAACCACTTATTAAGAACTGAAGTACAAAGAAATTGAAGTGTTGTTACTACAAAATAGACGGAGACGGAGAACCGCTGAGACGACAATTATACCGCTCAAATATGAAAAGAACTCCAAAGAAGAATCAAAAACAATAAAATCAAGAAAAGAAGAAAACTGAATCGTATAGTAAGAAAATACGAAATGCTGCGAACACTTCGAAGAGCAAACCGGACCACAAAAAACCCCGTCGAAAAAAATGGTAAGGAATGTGCTGTACAATTGCCTAGAATACAAACAAAGCAGTCGATAAACCAACAGAAGACAAAATGAAAATATTTATATCATCTAAAGCCGTGAAAGGTGAAGAAGGGGAGCAAACCGGCGGAAAGCGACACGTTTAATGCAACGTTGTGCGGACGGATGCGACTGCCTGCCGATACACTTGGCGGTCGAGGCTCGAGTATTTTATCACCGCACAAAGGTAATAAAATTGTGCAACTACACGAACGAACAACTGCAAACATGCTGCGTGTGGAAGTGGAAGCGCGCATGCACGAAAATGAAAAGCTGCAGTCGCGGCTCGAAGGTAGGCGTAGCGCAGCGTATCAATGACCGCATCTCAGGCGGTGTCGATGGTTGTGGCGGCGGCGGCGGCGACGATTGCGTGGAACCCACGTAACTGGATGCAAACAAAAACAATGACAGTCAAAATTCTTAATACTGTGGAGGCCTATCAGCCGGAATGGCATAAAAGTAGAATATTGCTGCATGAAACGAAACGGACACAACCAAAGAGTTGAGGCACAAACGCGACACAGAACGAGTGATTATAGCCTTATAACTTTTCGGCTTACGTGTGCTGCTCTTAGCGGCGGTCAGTGCGTGGGCTGTTGGACGGGCCGGGTGAATGCGCGTTGGAATGCAGTCAAGAGTTTGTTACTGTCTATAAACTGCGTGCGCTAGACTTTATCTTAACGGATTTGTCGTTGAGTCGAATTTGCATTGTTTTTTCAACCTTACCTCTAAAATATGTTTCTCAGAATTTACTCCTAGGGATTGTTCAGTTGTTCTAAATTATTTAAAACCGAAATGCAGCCTTCAAAACTTTCAACGAAAACTCTCAGAGGCTCGATGAAATTCACCTTCTAATACCTTCCAACGTAAAGCGCTACAGAAACGATTCAATTTCACCTTCCAATACTTACGCCCACTAAATGGAAAAATTATTGCTCCATTTTCAAGTAAAAATGCTTGCGCCGGACAATCAATTCCTTTTGACAGCGGCGCAAGTTGCCAATTGTACGCTGACACATTTATTCAAGCGCTTCGGCATCGTAAATTCCGGCCGGTGACAGCCGACGTGTTGCCATAAAAGAGAAACTGCTTGCAAGCATGCGCTGAGCGGCATGTAACGCTTTTAGCGGTAGAGATTTACACACTTGTTATTTGCAGTCTTAGGGGAGGGGGGTACAAATGAGTGGGTGCACATGAAGCAAATAGACTTTTAACTGAGCACTGCTAGACCTCTAATCGCTGCATTTGTTTGAGGCTTTCTTCGCGCTGCCCGCTTTCAAGTGAGCTCGAAAACAATCATAAAGCAATGTCAGACAAATTTGTACAAGGCAAATAATACCGCTATTTGCTCAATGATAAGCTCAACTGTAGAGCCGGCAAAAGTGTCTGTGTACACATTTGGCAGATAAAAAATACAATATTTGATCTGTTTTATAGGCACATAAGAAGACAAGCGAGCTGGTGGAAGCCAACGCCCTTTCAAAAGCCTTTTGCGGCTACATTTGACTTTGTACGAATCGCTAGCGGCTAGAGAGTCATTAAAGACGTGTAAATATATAAAAGTTATACAAAAAATTCTCACGCGTCTTAAAAAACCGAGTCTGTTATAGGTTATGCCGCAGCATGGCAGTAAAGTGGTGCCCCACATAGTCAACGCGTCAATAACTGCCAATTTGCTTTGTCATGATCGTCATTTTCCTCGGTCATTTAATGGCTATTTGGAGCACAAAATTTGTGCGAAGTTTTTAGCTAAATCGGAGAATTGCCAACAAAGTTATGCCAACTGCGCTGTGTGCAATTTGGGGCAAAGGAAACATATAATTTGCGCACGAAACCAGAAAATATTTTCAAACAAACAGGAAACGAATAAATCCCTTAATAGCACGACGAAAACAGCTGCCGACTACCAACCGCCAACTGCTGCATGCAACATATCGAGAAGATCGCAAGATTTTTGGTCGACGTCTACGAGACGTGCCTAAGAAGCTTAAAAGCGAAATGAAACATGCGTGTATAATGAGCATGCTTTTTATAACAACCTTTGTGGACCATCAAAATTTTGCCGACAATTTATTGCCGTTTGGTTAGAGTAGGTATTGGCATGCAGCTGATCTAACTTTTTCTTGAGTTGATAAAAATTCCATGCGCATGCGCAACGTGTGGCGGCATTGTTGCCGTGCGCACGGCAGCGAGGCAAAGCAAATACTCAAATAAATGGTAAGAAGGCTATGTGCTTTGACATAAATGTCAAGCGAGTCATAAGTTAGCGAATTTTATGCTTCAATTGTGACTTTTGGGCAGTTCCGGTGATTTATATTTCGGTTGTGTGTTTTAATTTGCATGAAGTGAATACATTTTTTATGGAAAACACTTTTTTGCCGACATTTATAAGAAAAGATGCATAGATTCTAATTCAGCAACTTATTCCGCATACGATAGAGGCGCTTTAGAAAGCTTAAAATTCGAGCAGGTAATAATTTGCTGAATTCAGCTGTATTTAAATCAAGTCAGCTAATAATTTCGGAAAAGATTTCTTAAATTTATAGCTAACGTAGGTTATGAGTGACGTTAATTTTATTTATTAAATATATGCAAATTAAAAGAGTTTCTTGCCGTTATTTACGACAAATCATGCATAATTCTAATTCAGCAGCTTATTCAGCTTACTATAGAGGCGGTTTAAAAAGCTAAAAAATATAAATACGTAATAATTTGCTGTGTTCAGCTTCATCTAAGCCAATTCAGCTATATTTAAATCAATTCAGCTCACAAAGTCGCAAAAAATGTTCTAAATTAATAACTAACATAGGTCGGGTGACATTAAGTTTACTTTTTTTAAATTTACAAATTCAAACAATATTTTGGCGATATTTACAAAAAATTATGTGTAATTCTAATTCAGCAGCTTATTCAGCTTACGATAGAAACTGTTTAGAAAGCTAAAAATATAATTACGAAATAATTGGCTGAATTCAGCTTCACGTAAGCTAATTCAGCTAATGATTTCTCAGAAGGATATGATTTAAGCTAGGCTTATTTATTAAAAATATACAAATTCAGCTATTATTCCCTGCATAATAAGGGAAATATATAAAATTGTCTTCTGTACGCTTTCCAGAAACTGTTTAATTCAGCTCAATGTATGTATGTATATTACTCAGCTAACGAGAAAATGTCAGTCGTGAATCACTTAACCGTTTAGGAGAGTATAACGCACCATATTTCTTCTTGCCACTTCTGAAGCAACCTACGCAAACCTTCATTTTATCTTTAAGTTTGCTTTCTCAGCTCTTATGTACAGTTATTTTGTCTGATTTCATACTAAAGTCTTTCTTAATTGATCTTATCATTCCATTAAGAATTTAAATTACTGCGAAGCCACTCCAATTTCATTTTATTAGTTCCACTTTAAATGAAAATAACACATTTATTACAGTACGCCACAATTCAGCCTCATACCTTTGCGCTCGGCCAACAAGTGTTGCCGCTTCTCGGCGCGACATGCCGATCGCCGGCGTCTGCCACATTGACGCCGCGCTCAAATGGTGGCGATACAAAACGAGTGATAAGCGTGAAAGGGAGTTGAAGCTTAAGCGCAACATAGCTGAATGCGCTCTTTCGTGTTTGCGCAGCCGCATTGAGCATACTAATGAGCTTACAACCCGAAAGGTTAGTAACAATCGCGCCACCAAACTTAGCTTGAAACAACAAACAATATGATTGCTGACCAGGCGAAGTTGTTGTACAGTGACTTTCCAAGAAACATACTCGCAGCTAAATTCCATATATTGCAGCAGTGGGTGGGTAAGGTCGTCATGCCTACTTGCCACATGTGCATATTTCGTACTCCATGTCACCAGTCTCATGTCGGCGCCGTATACTCTGCCCCGGCTGACAAAATTGACATTTCCGCTGTTTGTGGTTGTTGGTGACAGCTGACAAGCAACATTACACCTTCATAAATACATAGAAGTAAAAGACTTGACTTTCAACCGGAATACTTTACTTGCTACAAGCACAATTAATTCCATAAATTGTCAAATAAAAATACATAATCTTTTTATAAAAGCTATTCTTGCGCTGCCTAGCTTGCGACCACTCCCCATTGTGCTGTACGTTCTCAAATGTCACACATGCGCGTTGCCCATGTTTACTGCTGCCTCGCCCTCCCACTGCCAAACATATGTCTTTTCATCAAACTCTTGTTCGATTTATTGGCGCTTGTTTCGGAAATTGTAAATTATGTGCCTTAACCGTAAATGGCGATCACCGGCGATCCCCAGCACTGATCGGCGATCTAGTTGTTGCTGCTGTTTGTGGCTTTTATCAAGCGGCACCTTACCCGCAATTACCACAAAAACGTCCATATCGCTCACTCAACGCAGACAACTTCGACAAAATGCTTGTTCATTGATGCCGTTAAACGATCAAATTAAGCAAAAGCTCGATCAATCAGACGTTCGATTAGACAGCCATTTGACCTCAGCCTTACGCCCAGCGTAGTGTAGTATAGCGCAGCTTGGCTTTGGCTGTTTCAGTCGCTATTTAACCATTTTTATTTGCTTTTAATTAATTGTTGTGGCACATATTGCGCAACAACGCGTGAATTTCATGGATTCATGCCAGACGCTGGCTTCCTAGGTTCTGACAATACGCTCGGTAATTGAACAGCTTAATTGGGTTCACTTTTAGCAGGCTTTTCGGTTGTTTGTAATAACATAGTGGTTCCCAATAATGAATAGTTTAGGACGATCAACTTAATTGGGAATGGGTTGCGCACCAAAATCGAACGTAAGGTCTAAATCTAAAAGGAGACGGTAAAATCCCTCAAATATCTTACAGGATAACCAAATACGTAAGCCTGTAGCTGGGCGTCTCGTTAGCTAAACGAACCATATTTGCATCTGTGTTTTCGAAATTTCATCAGTTCATTAATTCAGCAATTAATGCTGCCCACTCCAATTCGTTCTTCCATCGAGTTAGCTAATTCAGCGCATTCCAACAGCTGTTAACAACTGCCAATCTTGTCTACGGCACCCACTCACACACTCGCTGATGAACACACCTACACGCAGCGCTTCGGGACATTCATACATTCCACTAAATTTCGCCGTTCCCACGTTTGTTTGGATAATAAAAATGCTAAGCCGTCGAAAATAGTCTGGTTTCCCCTTCGTCATTCTTTGTGGATTTAAATTCACTGGCGATAAGTCCAATTCTATTGCTAGCATTTGTGTGCTAAACAGGCCCTTTCAGAATATTTAACATTTCACTGTTGCGTAATGGACTTTATTTGTGCCGTTAAACGAGCCTCGCAGTTAACCCCTTTCTCACAGTCGCTTATTTATAAAATTTAGTTGTGAAATTTTCATATAAACGCCAGCCAATTAAAAATATGCAGCGATATGTGATAAATCAGTGGTCGCGAAAACGAAGCGTTGAAGAACCATAACAGCCTGTCTGCCGTACGACTCATGGCTGGCAACGTGCAGAACGCACGTGTGGCGCCAAGCAAACTAAGCGCGCGGCACGCTGCCTCAACGCATTTTCTCAAAAACAAAAAGCCCATAAATAAGGCGCAACTATTTTTAAAGCGAACAACAGCAGCGATAGACTAACGAGCGCTGAACGAAAAAAAGACACAACAACAGCGATTCGATAGTGTTAAAGAAAAGTATCCAGCAGAAGAGGGCGAAAGACGCCACGCGAGAGAAATGTCACATAAATTTCCATTTCGTTTCGTTTTGGAGCGCGACCAATAGTTAAGTTGGAGCAATAACAACAAGCAGAATTTTTCACGGAGGCAAAACAAATGGAATTAAAAAAGGGAAATATCTAAGAAATGCATAAATTCGCGTGGAAACGTGAAAAATTCCGAAGGGAATGTCATTAATGTGATCTTTTTGAAGATATCTACAACAAACAATGGATCTTATTTTTACAGTTTGGACTTACTTCCCTAGCCGGAAAGTAATAGGATCAGGGCCAGGAAAAGGTCGTGGATGGAGACCATGCTGGAAGACCTGCGACTTTGACGAAACATCATTTTTGACATTACAAGTATCGTGCACCATGAATTTGTTCCTCCTGGACAAACCATCTACGCCAAGTTTTACGTGGAAGTTCTCAAGAAACTCAAACGAAGGGTGAAGACATCGCAGCTGTTTGGAAGTTGCACCAAGACAAAGCCCCGGCTTACACCGCCTCTCCTGTGAACAGCTACCTAACCAAGGCTAAAATCCCAACGCTTCCGCAGCCGCCTTACAGTCCAGAAGTGGCCCCTCGACCAGCCCTATTACTTTCCGGACAAACTCTATATGTAGTGGTCGAAACATTTGAACCAAAAGCAAAAAAAAAACAGTCCAAAATAATACCAAGAAGAAAGCTGGAATCACGCTACATGCTGTAGTTGCCGACCGACTAACCCCTTACAAAGCGATTTTATCAATTCGTCTATACTACTAAACTAATATGCTCTTGCGATGCATGCTGCGTGGGGTATAAATGAGAGCAGCCATCAAGAAAATCAAATATTTGATTAAGTGAATTGAGAGTTATGGCGAACTGCCTGCATTAGACGCGCGCCGCACATAAATTTCGCGGCTCATTCTCACTTGAGCCAAATTTAAACAAAGCAGTTAAGCACTAAACCACAAGCAATAAACATTGTGCGACAATGCAACATGTTGCTGCAGTTAATAAATGTGTCTTAAGTACTTTCGGAGGCGGTCAGAACGAGCTGTGAATTGACGAGCATAAACCCGGCGGAAGTAAAAACTTTGAGGTGGTTTGAAAATCAAATAGATTTAATGGCAGCTAAACTCTATCATCAAATATGGAAATTAAGTGAAAACTAACCTCAATTAGCATACATGTTAAAGTTATTCAATGATTGATGCTTCTGGCAACTTTGTGCTCTGCAGCAAATCACAAGCACGCCTCTTCTTAATGCAGCCTAAGAATTTCAGGTGAAGCAGCCGGCCCCCATCTCGGCGAATTATAACTCACTTGAGTGCCTACAAACTTATAATCAAAGGTTGTATGCAAGCACAGTGAACAACAAATTACAGGCTCAATGACAGTAGTCGTCCAGGAGCTTTGAGTGGCACCGTGAAGCGCTCGTCCAAGTAAGTAAGTGAGTAGTTGGAATGGCATCGGCGGCATGCCGAGCAATAAAGGCACTACTTGTGCATAGAAAAGGATGGCGTAGTTATTACGATGAGTGCCAAGTATGCGAGGCACTGTGGCGCACAAAGCCAGCACAATGATATGATGAAACCTGGTCGTCTGAGTCACTGTTCGCCGCTGTTCAGTGGCTGCTGTTGCCGCGACAGCTACTCAACAAAAACCATAACATAAACGGCACAATGCAAAGCAACAAGACTGCACAAGAAACGCAGGCATCAGTGGCAGCGTCAAGCATGGCGAGTCGCAGCATAAATCAGCGCGTTCGTCGGAAAAAATGAGTGCGCAGCGGCCACAAAGGAAATCTCTCGATATTATCCTGTGCGAAGCGACAGCTCATTTAAACTGGACGACGGCGACGACGAGTTTTTTTCCACCTATTCAGCGCCGTTGCCGCACTTGATGGCTACGCTTGTGTTCGTGCAATAAGAGGAGACATATTTAATGGCTGTTGTTGCATGCTGTGTTCATTTTTTCCAACATTTCTTGCGTTTTTTATATGTGGCAGCAGCTGCATTATGCCTCAAATGAACGTGACTTGGCTGCTGCAAGCGAATTTTTATAAAAGCAGTAGCAGAAATGATGGTTAAAGCGAAGGCTGTGCAGTGGAAGTGAGTGAGTGCAGAGGGGCTGGCTGGCCATTGTGCATGATGTTGTGTCGCACAGTGGCCAACAGAAGGCGACACGGCCGCGCGGTTGCATGCAGCTACACAACTTGAGGTAGCGATGCTGTGGCATGTACTAGCCATTCTCAAAGGGGAACGCGACGCATACACTGGTAAATACCTGTTTAGCTGCTCTGGTTTGTCTACAACATCACTCATTTGTGTATTATGCTGCAGCGGACAGTTAATATTTTTCATGTAATGCCAGAAAATTAAGTGGTTAATTTTTTTCGCGGCTACAGTTGAAATATTACACATACACATGAAGACGGTTGGAAAACGATTACAGGAAATCAGAAGTAAATTATTACTGAATTACTCCAAGGACAAAAAGATGCTACGTACGAAGCGAGCTGTGAAACTCAGACCAAACGGGAGAATTTGGCTGCCACAACACTGAAGAAACAGAAAATGTTTCAATGTAAACATAATGGAACACTAGAACTACCAAATCACGCCCTTAAGACTATATTGGCCAATACTTACCCTAGAAGGGTTGCTTCCATACTAATATTGACCAATAGTTTGTGATAAAAAAAGCGAATAAGGAATAAAAAAGGCTTCAGGAGATCTTGGACTATCATATTTCCGGTTTGAGAGTTACTACGTAGTATCTATATGCTATTTTTAAAAGGTCACTTGTTGCTATTGCTGCTACTTTGCCACACGATACCGCAAGAAAAAAAACTAGATATTTCTTTCCGAGAAAGCGCAGGCCTAGCTTGCGAGTCATAAAGCTGCCAATCGCATGTTTATGAGGTGCTTTTATTTAAAAATATATCTATGTAAATATTTACAAATATATATCATATATGTATGTGAAATAAACCTGCGCTACCTTTACGAAACCTTTACGAAGTCACACATTAGCGTTGGCGACGCGGAAGACCACAAACACCTGTTATTAAGTGTTAACGCTGAGTGTTGATAAATCGTGCGTTTGTACCACGCTAAATGCCGTTGCACGAATACAACGGCCCTTTATAAAAAAATGTGAGCGGAAAAATTGGAAAATAAAAAGAATAGTCGAAACCGTAACTGCAGTTCATACACGCCACTTGGAAACATACACCTTTGTAGCTTGGCTCGAAGTCTAGCAACTCTTTCTTGGAATGTAATCATTCTTATGTATTTTTATTGCCGTAATTAATGCTAATTTATTTTTCGAGCTGAAACCTCATCTTATTCCGCATGAAATGCGAGAGACTGTTGTTGTAAGCTGAAGTTCTTAAACCAGCCACGCATGGCTTTGCTTTTCTCTGTATGCGTATGCGTTCACAGTGCATAGATGCTTGCTGTAAACCGTTAATTAACACAAATTACTGGCAACAAATAACCACAACAACACTTCAACGCACTGCAGCCAGACATTGGCAGCAGCGATCAGCTGTGCTGAGAAACTTGAGGTTGAGAATTTCACAATTGTGAATAACACAACTAATGAAGCTAACGAAGTGAGCACAACAAAGGGCGAACCTTTCAAGAGGCATTGTGAGACGAGGTAGCTTGGCAGCAGTGGCAGAGGTGGGATTGTGCGAAAGCTTACAAAACTTCAAACATTTAACATTTATATGGATAAATTGCAAAAGTAAAATGAAAATGTGTGCTCATTGCTATTTGTACTGTCAATTTGTTTGCACAATACTCGCTAGAGCTGCTGTTCGATTTCAGTTTCCCATGACCAACATTTTGACGGATAATAAAAGTGAATTGCTGCCATTAAAGTCCATTAAATGATTTGAGTGTTTGCCAATATCGAGGAAAGCCAGTTGAATTTGAAAATAATTTGCAAATTCCGTCATGGAGTTGACTCTTAGTTCTAATTTTATTTAAAAAACCAGAAGAGTGCTCGCTTGATGAATTCAGCGTTGCAAGCATTTTCTTTTTGCACATCAATGAATTTTTATTCCACCAACTATGGTTCGTTGACTCTTCATTAATTTCAAATTAAGCGTCTTGAATGTGGAGTAAAAAGACAGAAACAGATTATTAGCTCGCAATTATACAAGAATTTTTCTAATATCTTAATTGCTCTTCATTCTAACACTCAAGCTTGAAGATCAGAAAAATTTAGAATTAACAATAAAGCAAAGAATGGCAATGGCGAAAATAGAGCTAGACATCAGTCGAATTTTTTAATCGAGGCTTGAACTATTAGACATTGTTAGGAGAATATAGAGCTGGATGCAATGATCTAACTGGCTTTAAGGTGAATTTGTATTAGCCAAGTGAATTTTTATGTATGGCAGCTGTTTGACAGTCATATACCGACGATTCCAATATATTTAATATAGTTTTAACAAAGTGAAAATTGAACTGCAAAATTTTCAGTTAATGTTTCTAACCGGAGTATAATAGAATTGGGTAGTTATGCCGATAATTTGCTTCATCCTTCTGGACACTCATCAAAAATTCATAATAGCAACCAGCTAATTTGAGGCACTTAATTGTGGAATTCTAACATTCAACTATGCCAGTTAAAAGCCACGAAAATGGAAAAATCCATACATTTAATAGCATGACGGATGTAAATGGAATTTACGAAAGAAGACAAGGCATTAAAACAACAAGAAGCTGAAGAGACAAAGCTGAGAAACTAACTACGCACACCAATTAACAAATTAAAGCCAAAACTTATGACAGGGCTACTTGGTGGAGTGATATAAGCTGAGAATAAAAAGCATTGGAGGTAGGAGAATACCTGACCGGTGTCTATAACGTCCGAGCGGTCAGTAGCGCTGTCGCTTATCTACAGGTCGCTACAACTTTGCGCTACCGACAGACATTTGACACACTAAATGTAACCAATTCTGAGGACGCTCGTCAGCTAACTTATCAAGCGTACTGACACATAATCAACATAGACAAGACAGATAAAGATGCCGTTTCTACGCTCGCCAGCAAGGGTCGACAGCAAGCATACCTGTGTAACAAGAGTGTGCTGTCAGCACACAGGAAGTGAACTATTTGCTCATCACGAAGCGAATTTTTGACCTTTCTGTATGAGACGAATGAGACAAAGTCGCTACAGAGACAAAATTGAATGAGAAAAAGTCAAGCAAACAAGGTGAAAAATATGAGATACTATTTTTAACGTCTTTCCTGCCGTTTATTTGTTTGCATGTGTTGATCGCGTCGAGATAAACGCGGCAGGTAGGGAGAAAAGTCACAAACACATGCCAGCTACATGCATGTGAGCCTTGCCAGGGTTTACAGATGATGTCGCCGTAGTGTCAAGCGTGATATGACAGACATTTGACATGTCAGCGAAATGGGCAATGAGAACCGTGATGACAACCAGTAAGGGAGAACTGAGTTCGAGCGGAACCAGCATGTTAGTTTGAGGTTCGTTGTTGAGTTTTCGGGTGACTTTTGAAAGCAAAAGCGAGAGATTGGTCGAGTTAGACATTAGGTTGGTACCTCCCATAATTACAACTAGACATTAGTAACTGATTCATTTTGGAATATAGCTTTTTTTCCCAGTTTATGGAGTCGTACGCTTAATAGATTGTACTTAATAAACACTATTTACTATCTTATCTTCTAAGTTGCTTCAAAGTGCACTGGACACAGTGTGCTAAATTTTGCTCAAATCGGTTCCGAAGTTTAAGAGTCCATCGCGGACAAAACAACGTGACACACAATTTTTATATATAAAGAAAAAGCATTATAATAATCTTGATATCTCGTGAGCTCTTGTTATTACAAGCTCATCTCGATGTTCGACCCAATCATTAAATGCACAAAGCTGTAATACTCTTAGTCACATGTTGACACTGGCTGAATATAGAATCCGAAATAAGTTTGTCACTCAGTGCCATGCATTTTTTGTTAGTTGCCGGCGGCGTAACAGTGTTGACAGCATAAATACCCCGCGCTCCGGATAGGTGATGGCAAGCGCAAGACAATCGGGGCGACAACAAAACCGCAGACACCACCTCAACCACCACCAGCACCAACACCGGCGACCGCGGACCGCAGATATCATAATCACTGCGAGCCGAAAATTAACTGACATTTCGTTGGCGTGTTTATTAGCTGGCGGCTATTGCTATTGTTGTCGTCGGCTGGTGGGAAAATGTCGTGCATACCATTCTGCCACTCGTAATTATTGCCGCAATTCTCATTTCATTTAATTTTTCCTGCATAATTGTGTTGTATTGTGGCACACATCAAATAATGTTGCGGTTGTTGCAACAATATCGTTATGCTTTTGCGGCAACAACTTGCAGCCACACATACTAAGTAAATACAGGCATGGGGAGCATATGTGTTTGTTGTTTTAAACGCATATTTGCTTATTTGTTTGTTTATTGCTGCCAAATTGAGCGACGTCGAATGAATTCGCCACGCTTATCTGTGTGCCGCTAGCAAGTCAGCAGCAGTCGCATATGTCTGGCAAAGCCAGCTTCAGTAACAGCAACAACCACTTTGATTGGCGTATCGCATGCAGAAAATATTATTTATTGATGTGTGGCAAATAGAGGCGGGCGAACGCCGTCATGCCAACTGGCAGCTAGTCAAAATAATGTGTCAAATGCATTTACAGCTCAATTATCCCGTTAGATTGTGATTAACTTTTCGATTTTTGTGGCAGATTCGAGTGAAAGTGTGGGAAAGGTCATAATTAATTAACGCAGTTTTTTGCCTCATGCCTTTGAGGGATTTTACATAAATCAAACTCTACACCTTGCAATTATGGTGGGATCAGGTCAGAGATCAATTATGTTGTTGGGCGTTAACACTGAGATCGGAGAGCTTGAAGAAAAGCTTAGCCAACTTATTGCTTTCACGTTCTTTTTAATGTTAGAAAGCTTTTTTGTGAACTTTTTGCAGTGAAAGCTTTTCATTCACAGGTGAAAGCTTCTCTTTCATATATAGAAGAGCCAACTCTCGACCTTCACGTTATTCTAACTTTTTAATATAATATTAAAGACATTTTTTGTGAACTTTTTTCAGTGAAAGCTTTTCATTCCCAAGTGAAAGTTTCTCTTTCAAATCTCTAAATAAAATGGCTAAAGTTAGGGAGTTTTTTGTGGTAAATTTTTTTAGTTAAAGCTTTCATTCGCTCCACTTTCATTCGAAAGCTTCTCCTTCATATATGGAGGCTTCTTTTTCAGACATACTAAGTACTTTCATTATTTTTTCCTGCTACTCTGCCTCTAACCACCAGCTTACTGATGGCTTAATTAACTTACAGCAGAAGAGTGTCGTGCATTTATGCAGCACATCATAAATCACAGTTTGTATGCGCATGTGGCATGCAGCTATTAATAGACGTGATGAGCCACATGTTTGCAGCACCACCTAAAAATATGTGGATATGAGAAGAGCAGGTATATACGAAAGTCTAAATCTAATTTATACCACTCATAAAATTAAACAGAAAGAGGAGTAGCAGTTGAGGAGGGGGAAATCAGCACACATGTTAGTCAAACTGTGCGTCGAAAGGAAAAACTGCGATTTCTGCTCGGTGCTGTTGTTATTGTTTTATGCGCACTTCCTGTGTGAAAAGGCGAATTGCAATGCGGAGTCAGTGAGTGGAGCAGTGCCTAAGTGACGTGCCACTAGTCATTAGTCTCGAGGCTGCTAGTCGCGTACGACAACATCAACGCTACAATAATGAGTTCGTATGCCGATCATGGTGATCACTTGCGTAATTGAGTGAATGAGTGACTTGCATGAATTGTTATGGTGTGAGTTGGCTGCAGAAAGTAAGCTGGTAGTTGACCTACAATTGATGAGCGTTGGCTGTGCAGCGGCGGCAGAGATTTTGCTGCGATCGCAAGTAACGTAAAATTCCAGCGAGTTGTAAATGAATCAAATACCAAGTAGATGCCAAAAGTGAATAACTAACGCTATTATGTTCGGGGTTTATTGATTTCCGGTGATTTTTGTATCCGATCTGTGCAATTTAGAAAGCTGTGGACAATACATACGCTTCTATTTTGGTTGGAAGTTGGTAAATCAAATCTAACCACTCAATCTTATCTGCACTGGCAGCAGTGCTATTATGTTGTTTTTCGATGTACTTATCTTTTGTACTGGCTTTTGACCGCTTGCTGGTGGTCTCGCACAGCCAATCCACGTTTTCGTACAATTATACTTCCGTAATGCATCATAAACACATCGTATATACCACATTATTATAATTATGAGTCGAAAGCACTCTACACAGCTGCCACTCCCACCATACATTACCAACTGGCTTTGTATGGACGCGACCGGCACTTCACAAGGCCACTTCAGTTTGTACAAACAAAAAAATGACGCTCAACGCTCAAGAGCGTTGCTTAGCACCGATATTTAATGCACAGCGCGGTCAAATTCAGCGGCTGCAAGAGCCAGCACATTTCTTAACTGAGTATATCTGTAGTCAGTTGCATTGCACGGTTTTTACTTTTGGCTGAAATTTTTACGGGAGGGGTCAGTAATTTTCGGTCGAGATTTTTGAAAGACTCATGCGCCACTGATTTCAATGTACTTTCATTGGGGACGTTTTTTACGTGGCGGGTCACAAACCCAGCGCACAACCCTGTGGAGGGGTTGCTTCGCCTTCTCACCTTTGTTCGCCTTCAAAAGGATGTTCTTTAGCTACCCAGAGGATACTTGCGCTAGGGTCGGAAGTCGTGAACTGCTTGAGCCATATGTAAAAGAATCGTTTCTGGCCACTCCCAAGTCAATGGCAATCAGAGAACTTTCCTCACTTTCGTGAACTTCTACATATGACTCCATCCTCTAAACTCAATGTATTTAGTTCGGCAAAATGACAAACTTCCCAAGATCTCGAAGTTTTCATATGCTTATTTATGGACCTCTGCCTTTAGTCATAGAATCGTAAGTAAGTAAGTGTCAAAGCTTTGTTGATTGCGGAAGCTTTTGCTACTGATACCTTTTGACTTTGAAGTTCAAGCCCATATTGGGCTTCTCTGGCATAAATTCACTCGTTACGTTCAACTTTCATGCACTTTACGACCTCGTTTCGAAAGTGAACCTAAATAAGGTTATCCAAAAGCTCCTTTGAAGTGCTTTGTTCAAAAGTGAGCTACTCCAATCACTGCCACTTTCTCAGTTCCGATACTGATAGAGCTCGTTCAACAATTTCTTAAACATTCTTGTCGTTGTTATTTCAAAAGAGTCACTGACATATAAAGCCTCTTTTTTTGGTTTGTGAGCTTTATGTGCCACCAAGCAGTGATTGGTTGTAATCTCATATTTGTTTTCATTCGCTCCAATACAATTCGATATTACTATTATTTTTTTTTTCGTTCTTCACATGCTCGTCTATTTTTTACCACTCCATGATGACTAGTTTTTCTTTATCTTCGTTAGTTTTATTTTTCTTATGGCACAAAAGCGTTAATGAACGGACGCGCGCTTATTGCCACCAGCCAAAGCCATAGCTGTTCGAGCGTTTCAGCATTTCAGTGTTGGGTCAATGAGTTTGGGAATTCCAGACGTGCACAAAGAAATAAATATCACTACCTACCGGCGCGTTTCGGAGAAATTTAAGTAGACTATTTGTGAATGCGTTGGAAAAAATCAAATTAATGTGCCACAAATAAATCTTTGTAAATCAACTATTGTTTCGCCGCTGCCTGGAGCTTTTTTCCACAAATAGCGAAGTGTTTAATTTTTGGGCGGAAGCA
Source organism: Bactrocera dorsalis (assembly GCF_023373825.1). Lineage (NCBI taxonomy): Eukaryota > Metazoa > Arthropoda > Insecta > Diptera > Tephritidae > Bactrocera > Bactrocera dorsalis. Next base: position 828,840 of record NC_064306.1, read on the forward strand.
GACAACAGTCGGTTTTGAGGCATTAGATTATGCAAATGTCGATATAAACACGCGCACATACCTACATATTTTGTGAATATGTAAAGTAAAAATAGCTGAGAGTTCTCAATTTAATCACAGGCGGACAGTTATTAAATTATAACAATAATAACTTAGTGATTTGAATTTATTAGCAGTCGGTTATTTGATGTAGAGTTTCGATTGGTTATTGCCCTTTCAACGAATACCAAATTGTGTCTCAACTGAGTCTAAAAATCCTTTTGGAAAGACGAGTGCTTTAGACTACCCGATCACTGTAATGTCTTTCAAGCAAAAACGGCCGCCATTAAGGTAGCAGCACTTCTTCAAATGCATCCACGCCGATAGCAGAGCTTCTATACAGGACTGGAACTTGCTAATAGTGGGCTTAAAGTTCGTCAAAGGGTGCATGACTTCTTTAGCGGCAGCAGTAGCCTCAAGCTACTTCTATATTGAACTTGTCTGGGTACCTGACCACAACGAAATCGTCGAAAATTGTAAAGCCAATGAGCTTTCAAGAAAAGACCATCCAATAGGATGAGAACGAGAAGGATTATCCTGTATTTGTACAGATCTATTGGCTCCGCGCGAGCTCTGCAAGTGTTGGTCAGCAGTCAGCACTTGAGGGGTTGCGAAAGCCTTCTGACCCAGAGTGGAATGTACAGGGTCCATTGAAATGCCAGCTCTCTTAGCAAGGCTCACTTTGTCGCAATCATAAGCGTCCTAACCGGACACTGTTCCGTTGGAACTCACGTGAGGTTAAAGATTTCATGAGAAATCAGCCAATTTATATAATCTAACAAGCAAAAGCTCATTTATGTTCAAAAAATTCATTAACGGTTATAAGGAAAATGAAAGCTCAATGGAATATGCAGTTGTATTGATTTATGAGCAGCAATTTTATAAAAGTTGTGTAAAAGTTTGTAATTGTAGCAAGTTAAAAACCGCGAAATATAAATTACCAAACATGCAGCTAATGCAGTGGAAGAGTGAAAGCTCTAATTAAGTTTTCATGATTCATTAATATGAACTTTCTTTATATATCTCAACGCCTCTGCACTCGATGAACCGTATTTATAAAAACTATATAAGTAAAACATAGTCCACCTTCACCGCCAGTAGCTGCAATACAGTGGTGGCGCGGTTACGCCTCGGTCGACTTGCATTGAAAGAGTTGTCTTAAATAATGGCGCGTTACGTCTACGTCTACGGCTCCGTGCATGCCACCGCCGAAGCAGGCGGGCGTATCTAAACCGACCTGTCACTACCGTCGCACGCAGTTATCCATCAAATTATACCATAGATTTGATGGCGTCGTTTCGGCGTCGCTTTATTGGGTTCGTGCGGCTTTTTGGATGATTGAAATGCTTCATTGAGCTTCGACTTTTATTTGACTTCATACCCTATTTGCTTTGCATTACGCATTTTCGGTGGTAAATACACTTCGTAGCTTCTGTATACGCCGCACCATACTCTGTTTAGTTTACATAAATATTAGAGTTATTTTTGTGTGTGTGTTTTTTTATTTGTTTTTGTGATTTTTCAGCTCATTCAATCGCTCAAAATTTTATTTGATTTTTATTATCGATTTGTAGTTAATAAAAATGCGCTTGAAAAAAATTAACGGCGCGCACATGTGCAGTCGTAAATACACCATATTTGCCTGAGTTGTTGTTGTTGTTGCTTTTTTTTTGTTGTTGTGACTGCTTGTGCATTCCGTGTGTGCTCATCAGCATTTCTTGAATCAACATTAAGCAATCAATTTTGGTTTGTTTTCATTTTTCTGTAATACGCTTTGTTGTTGCAGGCAACATACAGCTCATAAATGAGAGAAAAAAGGAAAATATTCCACGTTTATTGATTACGCGCCGGAGTCAATAAGAAACCAACACAAAAATAATAGCAATTAATTGGGAAAAGGTTGGCACGTATTTTACGCACATAAAGCGTTAATTAGAGCGGCGCGCTGATCAGCGGCCATTGTGCCGCGCTGCGCCTATGAGAATATTAAAAAATAATATTTAAAACTGAAATAATTGAAGGGATTGTTCATGAGCAACAATGGCAGTCGTGCAAAATTCTTAAATGAAATTTGAAAATCAATATTTCAATCAAGCGCCATATTTACGCATAACGCGCGTCGCACGCCGCCTGAACCACTTGACCTCGCGTCGAACCGCGTAAAAACCAACAAACCACAACTTTACATGTCTACGCCGAAAATTCTCGTAATCCGCTGTTGCACACGCTCGTTTGAGGCCTACGAAAAGTTGGCTTAGGAACAGCGCCTCACTCACATGTTCTCTGCTTCACTGGCGCGCCTGCGCAGCCCTCAGCGTCCAATTTTGGCGCGCTTCCCAGCACCAATGTACTGTTCACATTACGCGCCGCACGATTTCCTTCATTTAAAAATGTTCTGGTGTATATTGCTGGCGGCTCTAGATAAGCGAGTGCCCGCTGCGCGCTTGCCATTTTAACAACTTCTTCTCATTTATAACGCTTTCGGTGATTTTCAAAGGAAAACCGCGCTTACAGTTTTAGTATGCAGTGATTTGCTTAATTTTTCGCAATTAATCTGGGTAAATCACATGAAAAGTAGTATTGAGTGTAAATAATTTATCGCCGATTAAGTCAGCTGAGCTGCAGATATACTTGTATGAAACGCACAATTGCATAATATTCCCACTGAGGTATCGCAAAGCAAACTACGGAAAGAAGAGCATACGAAAGAGAGGCATGGAACCAATGCCTATGCTGTCATGCCTGTGGCAGGATTCAGCCATCGTCGCCATTTGATGTCTCAGCTTTAGTTATTAGTGCGCATCTTATGACTTCAAATGAAGACCTTGTCATTATGCCTCTTCTTCTTCCTTTTCATTCTTTCGCTGCATAATCAGCATACTCTACATGAAAGCCTTCGTGGTCGAAACATCACCCAGTTGATTCAGTTTTGCCAAAAAAAAACCGATAATGAATCCAATAAATGAAAATATCTCAGAAATGCGTTGATGTGGAGCGCCGTTGGTGGTAAGAGCCTACAGTTTTGTATGAAATCAGCGTTGTAATGCGCGGCAACAGCAAAACAAAGCAGCCGAATCGCTCATAGAAGATGGCTATCACAACGATTAACAACCGTGTGCGCCTGCGTCAATCACCGCCCGGCGCACGTAGCGTGGAAACTGTGAGTGGGCACTGCGCAAGCGCGTAAACTACGCTTTGGTGCGGCGCGCATACGACACAGCTACACTTTTAAATACCTGCGCCGCGCAGCGGGTGGCAGTTAAATGAAATTGTACAATTTAATGAAATGAAATTTTCAGTTTTTGCGCGGCAACATATTTGAAATTTATAAGTAGGCTGTGGAGCCAAGTGGCAGTACTGCAAGTATTCACTTACTCATGCTGTCATGTGCAGCGCTGCGCGTGTATGAACGCGGGCGTTTTAGTTTCGTAACCAAATCACCGGCAATCTCTTTCGATCTCCAATGCTGATATCTACTTATAAGCCGGTGTGTGGACTTGCGCTTACCTGGAGCACTTTTATCTAAAAACGGCAACAAAGTAACGATGTTGCGTGTGTGTAAACGCTGAACGTGACTACGCGCAAAAGCGCCCGTGGGAGGGTTGCCAGGGCAGCATGTTGCCGTGCGCAACACGAAAAATCTTAATTAAGCGCGGCGAGTAATTGAGATGCCAGCGGAATGTGAATAAACAAATTATTTTGCTCTGGCACAGATTTGGAGATAAGGAGCGAAAGCAGTGACATGAGTTTCTTTGTAATGGTCACACATTTTCCTTTTTTTTTTCAAATTAAACTTAATGTTGAGTATTTCAAAATGAAAAAGTGGTACAAAATTTTGGTGTAAAAAGAATGCCAAGGCTTTGAAGCACACCGGCTCAACTGGCAGCGATATCAAAGGAGTCTTTACAGGGTTTTTCCGGAAAGTAATAGGACTGATTTTCTTACGCCGCGACTGTACTTAGGAGGTTGCGCGCACCGACTGGATTCGGTAGAGGACATTCCTAACTAACGAACGAGCGGTTCGGTACTCATTGTCTTTTTTTTGGCATCAAAGTCATCGTCCACTATGAATTTGTTCCTCCTGGATAAATTATCAACGCCAAGTTTTACGTAGAAGTCCTCAAAAGGCTCAATCGGGTCCGACAGGACATTGGAGCCGATTGAAAGTTGCACGACGACAGCGCTCCGGCTCCACCGCCTTTCTTGTGAACCTAACCAAGGCCGGCATCCCAACGCTTCCGCAGCCACCCTACAGCCCAAATGTGGTCCCCAGACTTGTTTCTGTTCCCTGCCTGAAAAGACTGATGAAAGGCAAGCATTTTGAGACGACGGAGAGGATCCAAGCAGCATGCTCTCCGGCTCTCAATGCTACCTCAGAGAATGTCTTCCGTTACGCTTTCAATGCTTGGAAATCGCTCGGGCAGCGCTGCATCGACGCAGAAGGAGCCTATTTTGAAAGGTTTTAAAGAATTGTAACGATTGGTTCAGTAAATTTTCCTAAATCGACTCAGTCCTATTACTTTCCGGACAAACCCTGTGCAGAATAAAACTTACGTGCTCGTCTGTCTCTCTCTCTAAATATTCAAGCAGCTCAGTTTCGCAAGCATTTTATCACTATATATATATCTAAAGACTTAAAAATGCCTATTTCGAATCTACATCGCATTCTGTCGCACTTGACCCGGCTCTAGTTTGGAACAGCGCAGCTTCTCTTGAGCTCATTCCATGTAGCTCAAATCATTTCGCACATTTTGTAATTTTTTTCTATAATTTTTTGCTTATGGTATTCCCCCCTGACCGCAGTTTATGCCGTGTAAAGTTCACTCCGCGAAATTTCCCTATAAATATTCAGCGGCCGTATATTCTCGGGCTATTCTACATTCACAGTGTTGCTTCAACTTCATCCCGTTTGCTGTCGTTGTTGTCTTTGTAATTTGCCTAAAGTTGCTGACCATTGCATTGATTTTCCAGCTGCGCCGAAATGAGCAAACCAAGCATCTGCCAGATGTGCACCTGCCGTGCCGAGCGCGCCCGAGTTGCCAGGCCGTTTTCTTGCGCTCCTCTTCAATTTGTATCTCTCTAACGCCAACGCTGTGCCATTTGGCTTTTGTTGTTGTTGTTGCATATTGTAATGATATACTTTTAAACAAATGCCATTGTAATCTTTCGTAATTTATGCATTTGCATTTTGTGTGCGCACTGCCGCTTTGTTTTTGTTTCTGACTTTATTTATACAAATGTACATACATACATATATAAATACACACGTGAATATAAATAGACATTTGTGCGTTGAAATCCTTATCTTTATATGAATATAATTATGTGGTGCCCAGTCAGCGCTCGCTGCTTGTTTTTTGTTGGTGTCACTTGAGCATCTTCCACACTGTTGTTTTTGTTTACGCATCCCGCTGACAGCTCGAAGTTCATTGGTGCTATTTTTAATTCTATTGTACACTTGTTATTGTTGTTTATTATTACATAAATTTTGTGGGAATAAGGAAGAGCGGCGAACGCATGAAACCCAGCAAAATATACCCTCAATGGAACAGTTATTATTTAGCTTTGATTGTTTCAAAGGGTGGTGTGGTATTGATCCGATTTCGCTCAATCACAATTTCCAAAATTTGCTCAAACTTTAGTTAGCAGCCTAGAACTCCCTTGATAAACTAGATACAGGTATGAAATGCTAGACTTAAAGTAATAGCTTTGTCTGATGATAGATAGTAATACAGTGTGGTCGCCTAGATATCTGCCTGATCTATATTTAAGATAGCAAGATACTCACAGAGTTGAGGATATTCTTATATTTCCTGCTCCTAGATAAAACTTGAGATAATAAAGTCTCTCTTCTGGGCTAGGTTAAGAGAACGATTCTGAGAGGGATCTAGACAGCTTAGATCACCGGTCCGTTGTGGTACCTAAAAACTCCTATACACTGGATCATAAGACCTTTACAAATCGCCAAAGCTCTTTGAGCCGATCGCAAAAGTACCGCTTTCGATAACTCATTACATCTGTATTTCGTACCGATTCCGCTGTGACCAGGCACTCAAACGAGTTTGATGATGAAGTAGCTTGATGATATGGACACGGGACGGACACTCCTTTAGCTTTGTGCGCTAGTATTGCCGCTCTTCTGTCGAAGTGAATGCTGCACGTCTACCGTCATCTTCATAACAGTCGCTTCTGCCTGAAAATCACATCAGTGGCCTGGCTTTTTCGAACATCTTCCACCAGACAAGTATAGTATAGAATATTATTGGCTTGACTACGGTTTCGTAGAGCCAGAACACCAGCTTTGATCAGAGTCTCACCCTTCGATCAGAGTCCCCACCTTTTCTATCGAGCACCTCTACAGTCTTATAAGGCAACAAATTTTGATTATTTATCGAATTATACTTCTTCTTTACTTGTCGGGTTTGGTTTGCTGCAGTTCATTGAAATTTCAGCAAATAATTATTTCAAGACCAGTCAGTCTGGTCACCAGAAGTTCACAGACAAGCTCCAAACTTGGTGATTCTATTTTATGGTATATGCCAAAGTACATAGATTAACTTGTATCCGAGCAACAACTTCATCGTTCGTTATGCAAGAGCGTTTGAAATGTTTGCAAAGAAATTCTGCGGAGTATTCAATTTCCGAAAGCCTTGAATTTCCATATCGAATTGAAATTACTGGAAAAAAGTTGCATGGATGCGCATCTGCACTTCCTCACACACACACTCTCATATGCGCATATGTATGCCTGCTCCACTCGCGAAAACTCACGTACCACTGACGCTGCAAAAATGCGCTGCCACTTGCTGTTGCAAGCAGCCGCGTGAATGGGAGCAGGAGTCTGAGGCCTCATTGATTTAGTTTCTCGATTTTCGTTTTTACTTCAGCAAAAAATGTTTATGATCTTTTTTCACACCGTTTGTGGCAGTGAAAATTTCCATGAAATGAGTTTTTGAGGCTGCGTGCGTGCCGTGCGCTGCAGTTCAGCGGCCGGGGCAGCAAAACCAGACGACCAGACGAAAACAGCGCAAATCAACTAAGTGCAACTGGCGCGGCGATAACAATGAGCACACGTGTAAATGCCGATCCGATATATTTGTGAAAGCACGAGCGCTCATATGCAAATCTGTGGCTGCACATGCGCCGCGCTCCACTGCAATTACGAGACAAGTGCGCTGCGCTGATAGCGATCAGCGGCAGAGCAAACGAAGAAAAGGAAAGGATGCGTTCAGAAATGTGAAATGAGAAATTTCTTTTCAAAAGCGAAAAGCAGACATCGCGCCGAGACGATCTTGCGGCGGCGTGCGCTTATCTCTACGAGTGCGTGGCAGCGAATTTGAATGTTTCGTGTTTACCCTCGGCCCGAAAAAGGAAAGCACTTATTAGACAAAAGTCAACACAGCACCAGCATATGAAAAGAATGCCTGTGCAGCGCCTCGTTGCTTAGGCATACAATTGAGTATGTAACTGTGTGTGTGTGCGCGTCTGTCGAGTGCTGCATTTATCAAACAAAAATATTTATTTACTTTACTAAATAATGATCTAGCTCGCTTCGGTTGCACCGTTTGCATCGCATGAGTTTCACATTCCTGGGTTCAGTTCGCTTATGTGCTTGTTGTTATTGTTGTATGTTCATGTACTCATCTGCAGTTTATGATTATCAAAACTCCGAACTCGTTCACTCTTGCTGTTGTTGTTCAATGAGTTTTTATTACTTCCCTGCAGCCTCAAAGCATTGCTGTGCGTTCTTATTGTTATTGTTGTAAAATTGCTTCCTCACTTTTGTTATGTTAGTGTTATGCTGGGTTGCCGAGGTTTCCACAGTTTTCTTCTCGAAATTCATTATGTTTCAGTTGCTTCGAAGCAGGTACTATTCTTACAAAAACAACAAACAAGCGTATTAACATCAATTGCATTGACTCTGATTTCCATTGTTGTTATTGTATTAGTTCCTGTTATTTGTGTTGTTGTTTCGCTTGATTTATTGCAGTGCTTGGCCACTGTGGGCCTCAGAAACACTCAGCCCCTCTCCGGTGCTGGCACATTCTTCATCTCTTGCGCAGAAGTTTTTGTTTTTGCTTTCATTCATTTTATAGTTCTACCATTTTCTCTTCTTTTATCCTTGTCATCTTCGGTTTTCTGCTTCTTTATTCTAATAAAAAAGTGCAATGCTGCATCATGCGACCCTTTTCCGTTTAATTTTTTTATAACCAACTGGACGTAAAGGCTACGTTCTGACGGGGACTTTTTGTCTCACTTTCGAAGAAGTTTTTGTAATTCCGAAAAATTCAAAATCACTGTCTTGAAACAAGTTTTAGACCCATATATTCTAGGCAAAGTTGTTCAGAATGATCCCTAGATCATTTCCCACATAAGCGATTTTATAGAAAACAGCCGACCCGCTCTAATATACATGTATTCATTTGAAATCTATTACAACCATGAATAGGATTTCAAAATAAAAAGGAATGCCGAATTTCGGAGCAGCAAACTGTTGGGAACAAGAACACAAAGCGCGCCACCAGCGCACGAGCAGTATTCCTCGTCGTTTTCTCGCTTACCAAAAGCGGTTGGAACGACAAAAAGAGCCTCTTCCTTTTTAAAATTCTTTCAGCATGAGTTGCCATTGAAAAGTGGATTTGTAGATTTGACTAAAACAAAATTTGGATAAGACATCCACATTTTCGACTAAGAAACTATTCCAAACCAGTTAATAAGCAAGGCGGTCTCTGAAGATTTACACCGTGTTCGATACGTCACTTTTCTGCTCGCTATTAGCTCTGTCAGCTAATGGAATTCAAGAGAGTGTTTGGGTATCCCATTTGCTTTATGCTAGTCTATTGAATTGAGGCCACTTGATTGATCTATTCGCCACTCTCCAGTGACTAAAACAGACGCATTTACCGCCATTCGATCCAAATCAAGGTTACTTAATAATATCATAAGAAGAAGGTTTCCCAACTTTTTCAAGCTTCGGTAACTCCGTTCGATATTTTAGCCATCATTTTACCCACCATCAGTGCCAGTTAGGCTTGTTGATGAGCCTACTTTACCTCGCCTTACTTTCTTAGTTGCATTTTATCTTCTTCACATAAAAAATGTACCAACTGCGTATTTGAAGGCCACCACTGCTTTGTTGTTACTTACTCTCGCTCCGCTCACTATCGACCCTAAACAAGTAACAACAACTACACCTAAATGGTTGTTGCCTGACCATCAGCCGGCGTTAATAATACACCGCAGTATGCGCATAGCTGAGCTGTTCACCTTCCTTCTTTGCCTGCGTCGACCCTTTTTCCTTCGCTTGGCTCTGCAGTCGGTTGCATTGTTCGTTGCAGCGAGTTACCTTGGCTTACTACCTTTATTTGTTTATTTGTGGCATGCCCGTGTGTATATTGCATGTGTGTGTTGCTTGTTAGAAGTTGCGCTTTGTTGTTGTTAGATTTGTTTTTGTAGCTTCATGTTCTTCCTGCGGCCTGCTTCTTGTCAGGTTTTGATTTGGTTGCACTCATTTCAATGTTATCAACTTCCCCAGCACAACAACGTGCATCGTGCAACAGCGCAGCACTAACAGGCATACCTGCCTGGGACGATGTGTGCAGCGATTCAATATTTTATTTATTTACTTCGTCTTGTAGCTGAAAATGTCGGTGTGTGTTTGTGTCTATTTCTGGCGCGTCTTCCTCTTTACACGCTTTTTATTACGTTTTGCTTCGTGTACTTGCTGCTGATGTTTGCCGCATGTTGTTGCATGCAACTTGTCATCATATGGGGAGCGCTGGTATCGAATTGATGTGTGTATGTGTGCCACCATTTGCTTTGGCTGCATCTTCCCCGTTTTTTTCACCGGTTTGCTGCAACGCCCAACGGAAATGTTTCTCGATGACGTTGAAATGTATGAAATTAATCTTGCTTCATGGGAACCGCTGTGGCGCATTCCGATCGTCGTTCTGGTCTAGTTGCTGCCTAATGTGTGCTCCCACCGCTCTGGCAAATGTTGCGAATGTGACAAATATGCAAACAAAGAAAAGATTTGCTGACGAAAAAGCGCTTGAGGCAAAAACTAATTTTCCTGATCAATTGTGCCACAGCTGCAGCGTGCTTCAGGGAAAGGCGAGATACCGAATCTAACTATAAAACTATAAATTTTCAGTCAAAAGAAGATTCGGTTCACTTTGTTTTATATATTAGCTCTGCTGTAGGTCACACTCATGGCAAAAGTCCGCAAGAGAACTATGTTCCACTTTCAGAAAGTGGGGCGTTGCGGCAGCTATTAAGATTTCTTTATATGCGATCTAATCTCTCTCTTAAAATACTATTTCGCTCCTGTCAACCTATCGTTGAAGAAATCGATGAAATTGTGGAAAAGATTGACCAGGACACTCATATAAGCAGCCATGACATCGCTAAGGAACTTAACATTCATCATTAAACGGTTTTGAACCATTTGCAAAAGGCTGGCTACAAAAGGAAGCTCAATGTTTGGGTACCACATGAATTGTCTGTGGAAATTTAGTGGACCAAATTAACATCTGCGATTCTTTACTGAAACGAATTAAATTCGAATCATTTCTGAAGCGAATGGTAACAGGAGACGAAATGTGAATCAAATGCGACAATACTGTGCGAAAAATATCGTGGTCCAAGCATGGTGAAGCTCAACAAATGGTCGCAAAGCCAGGATTGACGCCTCGAAAGGTTATGCTGAGTGTTTGGTGGGATTGGAAAGGAATCATCCACTATGAGCTGCTCCAGCCTGATCGAACGATTGATTCTACATTTTACTGTCAACAACTGATGAGATTGAAGCAAGCAATCGAAAAAAAAACGGCCAGAACTGATCAACAGAAAGCGCTTCGTCTTCCATCAGGACCACACACATCTTTGATGACTAGGCAAAAACTGGGAGAGTTGACTGGAAAGTTTTTATGTATCCACTCTATAGCCCTGAACTTGCACCATTGGACTACCATTTGTTTCGGTCAATGCAGAGCTCCCTTAATAGAGTATAGTGGGCTTCAAGAGTAGCCTGTGAAAATTACTTGTCGCAGTACGACTTTTTCAACTACCCACTGTTATACCCTGTTCAGTTGCTACAATAATACAACAGGAATGAGCCGGAATAGTAACTGACTATGTCCTCGTTGCAATCTACTACACATATGTATGTATGTATATACATATCAACGTTTGCTAGGTGGTCACCAAAGACCAACACTCCAACGTCTCTCCCGCTTCGTCCAGTTGCAAGACCAAATTTAGAAACCTGTGCATCAAGTCCGCACGGAGTCGGATGAATGGATGGATGATGTTGTTGTTCATGATGACGACGCTGACGCTGACGATGACAAAGTGGAAATGGTGCTCGAACCAAACGCAGAGCGTACAAAGCGCACCAAAAATGGGCAAATTAAACCAGTATTTAGCAGCGGCGTCGCAAAATGGGCACGAAAGTGGGGCAATTGCTGCTGTTATGCGGCAGGCAGGAGAGGGTGTTGGCCGACCGACCGACCGAGCTGTCAAGCAAGTGAGCTGCTGAGCAGGCGCTCGCTGACGCATTGAAATACTTTTCGAAAGTACCGTTAGTTAGCTGAACAGGTTAACAACACGCAGTCGCCGGCGTTCTTTTTCACTTCTACATAGCGCCGTTGCAAAACGTACAAAAACAGCAAAAGACGCTGCTCAAGTATCGAGGAAAAAATCAATTGGAAGCGTGTTGTACGCTATACAAACGAACCGAAAGTAAAGTGGTGGCTATTACTGAAGTCGAGGCGGAGTGGAGGAGAGAGCTTACATGCGCTGTTTGGTGGTTGCAAATACCATTGCTGCGCGATTTTCGGCGAAAGCTTGTTAATTGCATTTTCGCGCGTGGCTGTGTGTGTGTGTGAAAGGAATTTACGACTTAGACGTTAACTTATGCTACGAAATCGAATGTTTTGAAAGTTCTTTCAACAATATACTTTAACTTACCCTTAATAAGTTTTTTTCAAGTCCCTGTTTACGCTGCAGCGTTGTTTTGCAAGCCTGCTATACTTTTGCTATAGATTTGTGGCACTTTAACTGCAAAATATTTCACTGTTTTTCTGCTACGTTTGATAATGTTTCAATTAACCCTTGCAACAGCAGAAGCGCAGCGCAGCCATTTGGGGGTTGCGCATGCGTTCCTTCACAATTTTTTCAAGTACACTTGCACTTGGCAGGTATCTTTCGCTGCTCACACACCAACACAAAAGTATTATATTATATTAAAAAAAAAGCTGGTAAAAGTAGCTGGAGTATTTTTTATCGATTTATTTCACAAATTTCCTCACGAAATTTCAGATTTTTTTATTTGTAATTTTTTTATTATTTTTTGTACTTGTATGCTGATCTTTTACCTATCACTGTGGGCTATAGACGTTTTAATGCCATTATTATTAGAGATTAGTCGCCGTTTTTTTGAGTATCTTATTTACGAAAACGTTGCTGAAAGATCTATAAAACCTACAAAGAAAGATTTACATTCAAATTTGTATTGTTTTGTTTTGAATTTGACTAATGCCACAATTTGTAATTTTAAATTATTGCCAAATTCTCTTCATATCATTCTTTATTTTACTTTTTTTTCGATTTTTTTTTTGGAATTTATTTCCATTTCTTTTTAAGCCGGCAAACACTTGACGCTTTGTCAATGCCTCGCCGTGATTGTGCGTGCGAATATGCCAATTGTTGTTGTTTTTTGCTTATTCGGTTATTTTATTATCACGTGTAAGGTTGTTGTTATTGTTGCTTTCATTGTTTACCACAAGTAATTTTGATTATCAGCTCATTTTTTATACCTTTTGCATTAACTCATTCTTATTTTTACGAAATCACGCAGCCTTTGGCGCCAAGCGTGTGTCATTGTTGTTGTATTTATTTTAGTAATCATTAAAATGTGAAATTTTTGTTTTAGACAATCCATACAGATCCAGAACAGCATCCTGTACTAAACTAAGTAAAACTAAGCTAGCTGCTATACTCCATTTAGTGAATCGATCGTGTCGCTCTGTTATTATTCTTTCATTCCTTTCTTAGCTACCGTCCTTACGCCTAATGTTTTGCTCTGTCTGCCACATCCTATATTCTGCGTTGCTCATGCCTTGGTCTGCGCTACTTCATAATACAATCTATGTAGCATTTTCTGTTTTTGTTTTTATATGTGCCTTCACTTTTGTGTCACTCATTCGTGTTGCCTTCGTTGATTTCTCGCTGCTTTCGCGCAGCGTCTAAAAATAAACAAAAATCCTACAATTTCGTAAATCTGCACGCCACTTTGGCACTCAGCAGCCGCCAGACAACCGATGCGACACAGCTGGGCGAGTGGCGAGTGTCTCAACAGCCACAACCAACAATAACAACAATTATAACTATAGCAATAAACAACAACAATGTCAGCAACATTCACTAGCTTCCTGTCTGCGCAACAACTTCACTGCTTCATGAAGAATTCGCTTACAGAAATTAGAAGAAATTTCTTTCACAAAACGAAATGCAACGGTGGGCGCGCACAGTATTAAAGGCAAGTCTCATTTTCATATTTATTGGCGTTTTAGTTGTTGTTTAGAGCGACACAAAAACATCCGCTTCAATGCATTTAGCCCGCACCCGTGTAAGTTTGGTTGACTGTTGTGTTGTCACGGACGTGACGTGAATTTCATACGCGCGCACATCCAACTCACCAAGTGTCTCAAACTGAACTAAATCGCCGCGGCAGACAACACAGACCGATCAACTCAATTCCACTGACACATTCACCGGCTGTGAGCGGTGGGAGCGAGCGCGACCGGCCGCAAGCAATCGAAGAAAAACTCGTTGAACCGGCTGGTTGCTGGCCGCTGCTGTGGCTGCTCTTCGTCGTTGTGTATCTTTCTTGCAGTTGCGTAGTCTTCGTTTGAGTTGTTATGGTCCGCATGCCGGTATGCACTGTCTTCTGTGTGTTTTCGAAATTGCCGGTGAGCATAACCGCCGCATTCGCCTAGTTCATTCATTAATCAACCAGCTTCTCGCTGGATTGTCTCCGTGTAAATGCAGTACCAAATAATGCAGCTATATCTGTTTGTAACTACGCCACTCAGGTGCAATGGTTCAGCTATGTGTATAGTAACTCTGAGACCTTGTCTAGCTATAAGCCCTACTTTATACAAACCTAGGCATGATATTAGTAAAAAAAAACTCTTATGGAACGCACGACACACTGCTCGAATAGCGTGAGTACTCAGTTCTCCACTGCCGTGTGTCTCTGCGCATATCAGTCTAACTCAGTTATCGCATGGGTTGGAACCACTTTCTTAGCATATCGGTTTCAAATTAATAAAAATAATAAAATAATTATTGAGCAACCAAATAAGTTGCCAAGTTATTTGGCTTTGCCATAGCTCACTCCTAAGTCGTTTTTTACCTGTGTATTTGGAGTCACAGTCGCCACGTCGTCTCTCTCGAGCACTGCAAGATAAAGAACTCTCGGAGAAATCATAAAGCAGCCGACGCTCACTCAAATCACCACTCAAAGTGCTCATTTGTTTTTTGCGAAGTTTTCGTCTGTCTGTTACGGACATCTCCATAGCACACTTAATCTCGCTCGATTAACTTCTGAGATCAGCATGTTGCCTGGCCTTTTTGTTGACCTCAAGCTTTAAATTTTTAAGTAAATATTCTAAAGATTTATTACTTCTTTCGCAGAAATTGTATTTCATTTGAAATTATTATTTTTTGAATTAATTAGACATTATCTTATGCGCTAATAAATTATTTCAAATTGTATTAATTTCTTTATAATTAAACTGATATTGACGGACAGACGCAGTAATTCTTGCATTCTCAATCCGATCCAACAGTTGCTTGAAGATCAACACAGCATTATCACTGATCTATCTGATTGTAAGACATAACGTGCCTGCGAGACTCATCATATCTATCTACTATTGAGCTATTCGCTTATGCTTTGAGTGTTTTTCTGCCACTATGATTCGCTCATTTCGCTC
The DNA here is from genome assembly GCF_023373825.1 of Bactrocera dorsalis. NCBI lineage: Eukaryota > Metazoa > Arthropoda > Insecta > Diptera > Tephritidae > Bactrocera > Bactrocera dorsalis. Next base: position 843,881 of record NC_064306.1, read on the forward strand.
GCACTCTCATCTTTCTAATTTTATGTTGATCCCTTGGCACATAGCCATATATTTATATCTACTAAGGCGAATATGCTCACGAAAATAAAATGTCAAAGAGGCTCTGTCGATATTTTTATTTACAAAATGACCACTACACTGTAGCCATAACAATTGGAAGTGGGACTAATATATGTTGCTCTTTGATTCGAGAGCGGTCTTTCAAACGTGTTTTGTAGAACTCCTGATATTGGTGACACTTTGAACAAAAAGTGTTTTGAGAATTTTATTATTTTCGTGGTATGTCTTCATTAGTTTTAGAAGCTTGATACCGAATACGAAAACACAATGAGGTCATTGTTTACATTTAGCGACGTCACCACCTTTACCTTTATCGAAGTCAATAACACTCCAAAGTTGTTTACCATCAGCAAAGACACCAAACCGATGTCAGGGATCCCTGGGGAGGTCAATAACCTCTTTCTTTAAACCAACCCGTGTCCAAACACCCTTGGTACGGTCAATGACTCCTTTTTCGACATTTAGGCACCAATCCGAGATCAATGACAGTTTACAAGGTTAATTATCTTTTATAGCGGTCAACGATGCTTTCATTTATATTTGGCGGAGACACCAACTTGAGGTCAGTGATCCTTTGTGTGGTCAATTATCACTTTAAACTAACTTCTTTCTTTACACCAACCCAAACCTTTCTTTACCTCTTCAATTACCTCTTTCATATTTAGCAGAGACCTTGACCCTTTATTTACATTCAGCGAAAACACAACCTGAAGTTAACAACCCTCTCGTGGTTGTGAGTCATTGTCTTCGGTATTCGATTTTAATCGGGAAGTTGAATAGCAGGTTTAATCTGCCCTTGAAAGCTTTCAAGCAGTATAACGTAAAGTATAATTACCCTTTTTTGCATTTAGCGAAGTCACCAACCCACGATCATTGGCCTAAACCCTTGGTGAGGTCATATACCCTATTATTTACATTTATTGAAGACACCAACCCGAGATCAGGATTAAAAGGCTTGCTTTTCTTTCATATTTTTTTTAAATTTTATTGCATTATTTTGAGTTGTAAAATTTATATAATATCTTAGTTATTCCGTTAAATGTGTCTTTATGTATGTATGTATTTGCTTTACTAATATATTTTCTCTAGATTTTTTTCATTTAAGCATGCGTTTTTGTTACTGGCTTTCTTCTGACTTACTCCTTTAATTAGTGGTGAGTGTGTAGCGAGCTTTTGCGGTGTTTTAGTAAAAATTGTCTAGTTCTTCAATGCATTTCTGGTGTGTTTAGGAATTTTCTACTACTTTTTGTTTGCAAATATTTCAAAGAAAACTCTTTAACTCCTTCACTTGTCATTCGTATGCTATACATATGCGCAAACTAACGCTTTGTAGTGCGTTACCGTTAATGCGCGGTGAAGTTCGGCTTTGCTTGCGTGTGAGATTTTGTTTTATTAAAAAATAATTGATATTTGTATAGTGTTAATGGCGTATAAAAGCGTATTTTTTGGTATTTTTTCTAAATTTTCTTTGTATTCTTCTAAGAATTCTTATTTTTTACGTTCTAGTTAATGTGGCAAAGCATTTTCGAGACGTTACCGTGCGTTTTGCCCTTCAGCTTTGCAATTACACGCAGCATTTGCTTGAAAATTTCGTTTATTTATGTCACGTGATGACTGCTAATTTACTGTTATTTACAATTTAGTTTTGTTTTTCATTTCGCGCGGAAACAATTCCTAAATACATGAGTTTACAACTAAATAAATTGAATTAATTGCACAATTTTTGCATATTTTTCAAATTTAAGGCTTTGCAAGGAAAACTTTCGAACAGAAAAACATACATACATACATATGTGTGTATGTGTATGTAACGCCAATTCGCTTATGTCTAAATATTCGAATATTTCTCTTACTAGTTACTGCTATAAGCTTCACTTAGTCTGCTGGTAATTTTAGTTTTAGTTTTAGCTTTTGCCTCTTTACACTTCTTCTGGCATTTTTCTAGTTTCGTATGCGCGCGTAGTTGACGAATTTGTTAAGCGTTTATAGTATTTATAAATATTTTAGCTTATATACTTATATGTATGTAACCTATAAATTTCTTTGCATTGTTTTTACATGGTTTCAAGCAACTAACGGTTTTAGCAGGCGTCTTGCTTACTGCCTGACTTCCTCCTCGGTATTTTACAGTTATTTACAGCGGTTTTATTTACAATTTTTTTTAATTAACAAAAAGTTTGTGATATTTTTATTAACATTTAATTCGGTTTTGCATTATTTGCTATTTTACTTTGTTTTAAGTATAATTTTCAATTTACAACTACAAATAATTTAGGCTAAATATTTTAAATTAGATGTGTGTATGTATGTATTTAATACCATATTGGAATTGCTTGTCGTTTGTACAAATATATTTATGTAGTGTGAGTAAATATACACTTTCCAAGAACCTATTTGGGGTTAGTAAGGTTTAGAAAGAAAGCACCTAAGCAGATTTGTGATAGGCTCAAGGCGCTTAGTCGTTAGCTGTTATCCAACTAGAGTAGTAAGTCTAACTGGCTGCACAAAAAACTGTACAACAGTACAGTAAACTGTTACAGTCTAAGTATGTTATCAAGCCAGCTTGGCGGAGCAGCCATCTAGCCTAACCTAGTTGGGAGTAAACACATCTGTAACAATTTATACATAGATATATTCTTTCATTAAAAAATTAATAACAAATTAGCACAGTGTTGACTATACTCAGGTAACGAAATTCTCGAAGATTATTCAAAAATCACATAAATTGTTGTTAGTTGGTATGTTTGTTAGTATTTTGGTACATATTTTGCACTATGTGTATGAATTTGTAATGCTCTAATAAAGATATTTTGCCAAAACGTAGATTAGTTGCACAAATTTTGACTGATCTAGACTTAAAACGCTGAAGAATATTTCTCGAAGGCGTCAAATATACGATCAGACATAAATCACAACATTAAAATCGTTAACAGACGTTCATTTTGACTTTGCATTCGTGTAGACCCGAAATATAGAGCAAATCATAGCGGGGAATCCTGCGCAGGGGCATCAAGTTGAAAGTTATGTATTATTTCCATCATAAATGACACTCCGCAAAGAAAGGAACTTTGAGTTGCAAGAAAAAGCTTTCCAAACAAGCACTTGATTCCGATCGTTCCGTTTGTATGGCAGCTGTATGCTACAGTGGTCTGATATCAGCTGTTCTAATAAAAGAGCAAATTCTTAGTGAGAAAAGGACGTGTACGGACTTTCAGATAGTTATCTCAAAAAATATCCGTTTGACACATTTATCATTCATCTTTATTTATAAATATTACGTGTCACGTTGTTTGTCCGCGATGGACTCCTAAGCTACTCAACCGATTTTAACAAAATTTAGCGTATTGTGTCCAGTTTGAACCAACTTAGAAGATAGGATAGTGAAAACAATTCATAAATAAAAAAAAATACAATGAAAACTCTATAAAATGGATGCTCTATTAAGCGGACATCTCCATTAAGCATGCACATTGGCCGGTCACACAATTTGTTGATATTTGTTAAGTACAATCATTAAGTGGACAACTCTATTAACTGGACAGAAAGGCTGGTAACCAGACATTGAGAAAGTAGCCTTAAATTCGTTATTTTTCATAATTTGTAGGGTCTATCACGTTTCCTTCTGTGTGTTACAAGCTTCCTGGCAAACTTAATATACCCTGTTAAGTGTCTAAAAACACTACTTAAAAATGTAGCAGGTGTTTCCAACCGCGTATAACTTTTTGCCAATTAAAAATGCCAATACCTTTTAAGTCAGTGTCAAGTCAAACATGAATGTCAACATTTTCTCACTTTCTTCTTGGACTTATGCAAATTTGTGTACAGTAACAAAGACGTTTAACAAATTTAGCCTCTAGTTATATCTAAATGTGAATTTTTTCAACAACTTACAATTAATTAGTTATTATTAAAGGTACTCAAAGAAATATGCCGCGCCGCCTTAACCTCTAATAATATAAAACAACCATCGAACAATATTTTTCTTTACAATTTACCTAACTTTCTTTACTTATTGCTCTATTAGACCTAAGCCACCTATGTGTATGTGTATATGTGAGTGTGTCGGTGTACGCAGTTGTCCTAAGAGATATCTTTAAAATATGAGCACTTTGAGATATTCGAACTCAGTGTTGTAACTATTTCTGCTTTGAAACCGCTTCAGGCAATCAACCAAGTGCAGCACAATCTAAGGCGCTGGCTTGCATGCCACAGATTTTATTAAGCTAGAAATTTTGCTAAAACAAAATGTGTTGCTTTTATATGCCTATGTGAAGAAGTGCACAAATTTAGCTACAAATTTATTGCAATTCAAGTTGGTAACTTAATTTCATAAATGAAATGAAAAACTTTTGCATTTAACTGTTTATAACCTCAAATACATGCCTCAAATTGCTTGCTATACGCTCGCGCACAATTTGCGTCACGTCTTAACGATATCACATATATAATTATGCAAATATTTGGTATTTATTATGCTATGCCATGACATGCGAGGCTCCAAAAACTAACTTTCAAACCCTTGCTCTCCTATATTTACATTGCAAGCGCGTGTTCTATTGCAGCATTTGTGTTTGTTGGGGGCAATTATACGTACATAGGTGTGCGGTGTGGCCAAAGAAAGGTGACTCTCTTACAAAATAGATAATTTTTCTTCACTATATTTCCTTACCGGAAAGAGCAAGTAGTCGTATGAAGGCTCAAGCTTTTACCGAACTAAAAAACCACACTAAGACTACATTAGCGAAGCACTTCCAGCAAAGTTTCGTGTTCCACTTGTTCACACTTAGTTAAATTAAGGGGCTGTACCAGTGTGAGACTTTCAAAAATTCGATTCTTTTTTCGCTTTTTCGATAGTTTATATTTTCAAAAATTCCTGTAAAATCGGTAAAGTCGTATCCTGAAATTTTTTTGAATGGTAGCATTTTAAAAGCGACTGCTTGCAGTTATAAATCGGATAGTTGGAACTTCAAACGCCTTTTTCACGGATCGACTTTTTTCAAAATTGCTGACATCCTAACCCAAGGAGAAATTGACCAATCAAATTGAAACTGAGTATTCTTGAATATATTTACAATATAATGACATACGATCTTTCTGTTTGGTTGAAAATTGTCAATTTTATTACCTATAAAACGACACTTGTTTTCTGAACATCACCATTTTGTTACTTTTTCATATTTTTCAAAAATCGTTGGTCGTTGTATAGGAAATACCTTCAGCTTTAATAATCTTTAATAATCTTTTTGAATTTATTTGGTATAGTAACTCATTCGGCCGGAATTATGTCAGCAGTTGAGGACCTGTTTTCTAGGGACCTCAGAAGACAGCACATAATTCCGTTATTTTTCAATATTTTTGTAAAAACAAAAATCTTAGAATTTAGCTGAAAATATACCTTATTATGTCCAAAGAACTTCGAAACATTTTATCGAGCACTTTCTGTTAAAAAAATTCACGAAAATTGACTAATTTTTCATGGGTTACACTAGTATAGCGCCTTAAGGGGTTTTCTGTATCGTCTGTGTTAGAGAAATTGAGGTTCAGTATTCAGAACTGCAGACAACCGCATTATGTCTTTGTTCTTAACTTCTTCGAATTTCTCCCTTGATATCGTCAGGCTACTAGATCTTCTAATCTCATCTATCCTGGTAAACTGACGCGCCTGTTCTGACTACTTTGAGTAAATTAAGTTTCAGAAGAAGCTTTTAAACCCTTTGTAGCTCGAATTCTATCAATTGAAAGTCACCTCCTTTTGCACCAACTTCGTTTGTGGGTATGTGTATATACAAAAGTGGCGTGTTGCCACCTCTAAGTATTTACAGTAAAGTTGAGAAAAAATTATTTTATTTTGCTTTTGTAATTCGATTGTCGTTTGGTTGTTGTTCATTTTGTTTAACGGTTAAATATTGTATTTTAATTGTGTTTTCTGCTCTGCTTGTGTAGAACTTAATTTAGTTTATTATTACTATAATTACTTAAGTTATTTTAATGGAGCATTAGTTTTGCATTTATTGCTTAATTTTTGTTGTAGTTGTTTTTAATTTTCCTATTTGCTTTGTTTGTAAATAACTTTCAACATTAATATTTTATTTACTTAATAATCAGTACCGTTGTCTTTGTTGTTTTTGTTTGCTTAAATTTGTTCTCAGTTTGATTCTGTGTGTTCTCCATTTGTAGGACGGGTTTCTAAATGAAAACTGTAGTACAAAGTTTGCATATTTTTTGTATTTCTTTTTATATTCATTAAATTGTATTTTCTCTGCTTGTAATTTTGCGTTCTCTTAAAATGTTCGCTTTGTTTTGTGTGGCAGTTAATTATGCAATATTCTCGTTCTTAAAACTCAGATGAAAAAATAACATATGGCAACATTGTGTACGCCTTATTAACCGACAAAGATCGGCTTCGCTTAAAAGAAAGACTACATAGCCAAGCCAGCAGGATATCTGGCAAAGTAGAGTAATTAAATTGAACGAAATGAAGCAACAAAATTGAGTAAAGTGAGGGCTAGAAATAGCAAATAACAAATCTTAGTTTTCTTGCAGAAAGCCTTAAGGAGCTTTTTGCCTGATGTCAACACTTTGTTGCTGTATTTCCATAAGCGAAAAGTCTGATATTTTCCATTCTTCTGAGTATTTTTCTAAAGGCTCGCAAAGCTTAAATTTTTTGTAATTGCATTGTGAGCTTTTCAAAAGCTTTCAATAACAGTTTTCGATGTTTGAAATTTATTATATTATGTCACTTGTGGACCTACGCCTCGTATGTTTTCCAAAATGTTTGAACTGTTTTTAATAAAGAATGTGTATAAAACCAGATTAAAAAGGTTGGATTGCTGTTGAGCGCTTTAAGCTGAAAATTTGCTATAGGCTTTGTATTGCGTTGTTTTAAGCTTGCAAAGTTTGCCTCGTTCCCAAAATAAGATTAGCTGAAATAAAATATTGCCACAAAAGCAGAAAAAAGTGGTTCGGTAAGATTACATAGCCAAGTAGCAGTAGAAAATGAAATCGAGTTTGTTTTTTTTTTTTTTGCAAATTAGTGGGTATTCAATTCCTCAAAAAGGCAAGGAGCTTCAGCAAGCGAAGTATTTCTGCTGTCGTCGTTAAGTATCTATAATTAATCTATAGTTATTTATGACTGTACTGCAAGACGTTTTGGCCTAGGCCTCCGTCTTCCTCTTCGTCTCCGCCTCTGTCTGGCATGTATAATCTATTTATGCATATTATATATCTACACAGCTTCAACAGGCGAGCATTTGGACTCGCTTTGTAATACATATTTACAAATAAATTTACAAATTTTCTAAGCGGCTTATAACTGGTCTTGTTGTTGCTTTTAACTAGCTGACATTTAATTTTTATAGCTTGTTTTTGTTTTTATAATTTTTCATAGTCATAATATCTGGTTGGTTATCACAAATATTTTTCTGCTCGACGCTTCAAAATGCTTTGCGTGTCGCAGTTCGCAATTTAGCGCTCTAAATTTTAAGCTTTCGAAAGCTTCTATACGCTAGTTGACAGAAAATTTAATTACTGAAAAACATTAATTTATACATCTTATGTTATGTTATGCTAAAACTTAGTCCAGCAAAAGCCGCAGCAGCCTAAAATGAACATGAAGCGTTCCGCAGCTTCCTTCAGCTGTACGCCATCGCCTTGCGCAGTCTGCTTTATTCGCCGTTTTATTGCTCGAAGCTACTGCCAGTGTCCGATTGATGGCGCACCAATATCTTGGGCTAGAGAAATTCACGTTTGCTGCGTCCACCACCGCCACTGCCGCTGCCGCTAGATGTGCCGCTGGTGTTGCCACCTCCGCCCAGCGACGACGGTCCGGCCGTTGTGGGCGAAGTGGCTGCGCTGCTCGATGTGGCTGTTGTTGGCGTTGTTACTGCTGGCGCCGTCACCGGCACTACCGTTGTGGGCGTCACAATGGGTTCCTCTTCCAGCAAACGTTGCTGCTCTGGACTCTGTACATGTGATGGCTGCTTGGGAGGCGCTGGTGCCTTCCTGCTCTTCGAACGCCGTTTTTTCAGCATTAGCGGTCCCAGTCCATTGCCGCCTTGTGTCGCCGCTGACCCCATCTGTGCTGGGCTAAGCAGGCTCAGTGTTTGTGGAATGGGCGTGGAGCCTGCGCCTACCGCCACGGTTGCGGACGTCGTAGTTGTAGGCACACCAACGCCTCCTGCGCCGCCACCACCTACACCGCCGATCTGTACCACTACACCCGAGGCGGCGCTTGTGCTAATGGGTGGCGTGGGCGGCACCGTTGAAATTGTTATCACAGTGTCCGCAGCTGGCGTAACCGCGGTTGAGTGTGTGCCGCCACCGCCGCCATCGATCACACCAATGCGTGTAGTCAGGACTGTGCTACCAGCCGCACCAGGCGCGCTACCACCGCCACTACTGGGTCCGAGCTCATCAGCTGGCGTTGTTTGACCCGACGATTCATGTGCTGGTAAACGTTTCATCAGCTCGCCTAATAAGTCCTCAATGCGTCCAATGCGTTGCTGCATGCGCTGCATTTCCAGACGTACATCGACTTTTAAATCCAACATGGTTGCGATCAAATCGCGTTGCGCCATTGTGGGTGGCTGTTCGCGCAAACCTGTGTCGTAAGTGTCCGATGTGGTGGCGCGTGACGAAGCCATTTCGATTTGCCTTTCACGCTCCAATGCAAGGTTGCGCTCTTTAGCTGCCAGTGCAGCCGCTGCTGCTGCTGCTGCCGAGCCACTTTCCCCAACTAGCCGCGTGTCGCGACTGGGAGGCGAGGCATCAATTTCTCCACCTTCGTCGATTGTATCCTGGCGCGCGAGCGCCGCTTGACTAGCCTGTAGTTTAGGAGCTTTAGGAAAAACCTGAATGCATTCATATAATTGAGAGAGAGAGAGAGAAAGAGCGAGATGGTGATGAGAGGGAAGTAAAGGTGTGGTTGAAATTGAAAACCGCGGATCGGCAGGCAGGCAGTAGGATAGGCAATAAACACGCAGTGATGAATTTTTTATGTTGGGTTTGGTGAATATGTCGATGACGAACAGCGAGAAGTTCGTACATGTAGAGCGTAGTTAAAAAGTGTGCAATGTGCGAGAGCGAGAGAACAAAATGAGCATATCCTCAGTGCGCGTGTGTCGGTCAGCACGATGTTTCACGAAGCCAACGAACGGAAGATGCAATTTGTGTTGCAGCCATTTGAAGGTCCAGGGTTGCATAGGAGATGATTATTGTGAAGGTTTTGCGGTATTGCGGGGTAGATTAGGTCAAACGGTATGCATGCATATTATTATTATTTTTTTTTTGAGGAAGTGAGAAAGGGAGAAATAATGTTCATTAATTATTGTTTAATTTGTTAGTTTTTTTTTATATTTAGCTTTGTTTATTTAACGATTGAGCGCGTAATTTGTTCAAACTAAAACTTATTGCTATAAGAAACTATACTGGACATTCGGGTAAATGCCAAAATAATATTCAAAAAACAGAATTTACATACTGAAATAAATGATACAAGTACATACCAATAACCCAGCATTAAATAACTGAAGAAGGCAGACAATTAATCAACAAAACAGCCAAGTAATAACTAGCAGCTAAGACAAGATCTTCATTTACTCTATGTGTGGCAACTCTGGCTTACATTCATAGCAGACACTACATAACAAATCTTCCAGTGCTGCCAACTACTTTCTGTACTGTTTTCTATGTCAAAAAGAAATGAAAAAATACAATAATTTCGCTAGTGTAGATTGAGTCTGGTACGTTTACTAACATCCAGTATGCGTATGCGGCGCCATTTGCGTTCCACCCACGAAGTAGTCGCTGTTGCGGTAGTCAGCGATTCCAAACTCTTGACGCGCTTTGCGGCTGCTGCCGCCACAGCTGCGGTTGTCAGCGGGTCCCTCAACTCGATAATTTGTAAGCTCGTCTCTAAGGACTCGGCGCTCTGCAAAGGAAAGCCATTGGTGTGCTTTTCTAACGCCATTAAGTAGGACCAGAAAGGATTTGCGTTTAAGAATGGGCCGATTGCGCCGGAGAAATTGAACTAGCTTACTCTCGGATATGTGGCGCCAAGGATCATATCTGACTAATGGAAGTGCAGTAATGCGTTGAAAATATTTAGTTAATTGTGACTGATGACTGGAGACCGGGGTCGTACTAAGTCCTCACTAAGTCTGATGACGGGAGGCTTATGTTGTTTCCTTTCTTTATTAAAGCTTTTAAAAGAGAGGGAGCGAGAGCTTGAGAGAATTTGAAAAACTGACTATCTAAAGCTCTTAGACACCGAGCGAGCTCAATCCCTCAATCAATCAATCAATTAGTTGCTCTTAAAAACATTTGAAATTATTAGAATTTGAAAATCAGCTAGCCTAAAGCTTTTAGGTACCGATTGAGCTCTCTAAATCAACTAGTTGCTCTTAAAAGCATTTCAAATTATAAATATGTTCCTGTAAGCTCTAAAACTTAACTGTACTCTTTTTACAACTTTTTAAAACTAACGTTATAGCGCTTTCGAAATTCTCTTGAATCTGAACTTGTGGTAACTATTTGATATTTTCAGTAAAGCTTTGCAAAGTTTCAAGTTGCGAGCTTTAGAAAAGCTTACTGTGCTTTTAAAGCTTTTGTTAAAAAATATTCTATATTATCCCGGAATCTATACGAATCCGCTAAAGTAAAATAGAAATTATGACGAAACTTATATGAACTTAGAAAAAATACTAGACAGCCAATAATTAAATTAAAAATCACTTTAAACATGTTAATGTGCAAGGCTTAAAGCTAAACGGTGTCTGTATTTTTAATTGTTCTCTGTTTAAAATACTTTCATTATTAACTATTTAAGCTTTTGTAATTACTTTATTGCCTTGTCCACCATTACTACTCGAAGTACTGCTCTGCCGCGCTTGGGCAGTGCTCTCACGCAGACTTTCGCGGGCGCTCAAACTTCTCGAGACTGCTACCTTGGCGCTTGTATCGCTAGCCGAATCGACACTTGAACTGCCCAAAAGGCGCCCCCATTTACTAGCACGCGTACTACGCGCAGATGGTGGACCCGATGAGGGCGAGGGTGATGGCGTTGGAGAGGGTGCGGCAGCTGTTGTTAGGATGCGTGAGTCCTCTGTGAGGGTTAATTTAGCAGGCAACTTCTTGAATGGGTTGTCACAAACAAACACGAGCAAGGCGAGAATGCGGGCAGCCGGAAAAGAGGTTGCAAGGATATCAAGTAAAAGGAAAATAAAACAAAAACCCACAAAAAATGTGTGGCGGTGACCGTGCGGAAAAAGGATTGCAAAGACAACATGTTTCGGTGGTGTAAGGGTTAAGCATGTGAAAATAGATAAAATGAGCAATAAACAATTTTGTTGTTAGTATGCAATTTCGAAATGTTTTTGTGTACAAATTTTGTGAAATTCAAAAAAGTAACAACAAAACACAACAACAAACACAAACATTTAAGCCATTCAGATTTTCATTCGGAAATAAAGCGAATATTAGAAAGCGTATATTGAAATTGTGTTAAATTGTAGTTATAAATGACAATTTAGATGGGACAGTTGTGGGAATGGACGTTAAGGTTTGCGTAAGCAGGGATGTTTTTATTTTCGGATGAGTGGGAAGAGAGAAAAAGAGACAACAAGCATAAGTACGAGTACCACATATGTATGTACATAAACATATATATATGTTTTTAAAATACAGTTATTTTTCAGCTTAAAGGTTTCGGAACGAAAAAAAATATAAGCTACGAGATAGAAGTATACGCGACATATAAACAGTAATTATCATAAGTAATAATAAACTATGAGTTGGTAGCAAAAATTTTGATGCCTAAAAGTAGGCAACATATATTGTGCTAATTCACTGCTGAGCATGCGATGTTTGTTCACGGAGAGTTACATAGAAATTCAATGTTTATTAAGCATTAAATTTTCCGACGCCTGAAGGTATGCTATAATTTATTAAAATAACCATAGTGGCGGTAAAGAAATAAAGACAGCAGTAAGAAATACCAAACTGAGTAGAACTAAATTCACTTTGAGGTGTGTACATAGTTATATTGAGTAGCCGAAAAAGTCTTTTCGTATTTCTAATCAAACTTGAACTTATTTTATTATATTTATAAAGAACTTTAATTAACCAAATATGTACGATTTTGATCGACCACGTTTTGCCATTTTTCCGCTAGAGACATTATTCCATCTGTGTAAAATTTATGTGGTTTCTCGGCGAAAAACTGCGGCAAGTAATTTTCACAGGCTGCTCTTGAAGCCAACTTTACTCCATTAAGGGAGTTCTCAATCGAGCGAAACAAATGGTAGTTCGTAGTGCAAGCTCAGGGCTAAATGATGGATGCATCAAAACTTCCAATATGATTGGCAGCACTGGAGCTATACGACTGCAACGTCATCTATTGACAAAATACGAAAAGACTTTTTCGACTACCCCATATATAAATGAAAGTAGGCTTTGCATGCTGAGGGAGCTTAGTTGGGAATAGTATCTAATTATGTTTTTGGAATATATGTATAAGAAAAAATATATTTTTTGTACAGAAACTGTGGTATTTTGAGTGAAATATTGAACGAATTTTAAAGGTAAGAAAGGCCTTAATGAAAATGTAATATTTTATATTTTTAGTGGAAGGAATTTAATATTAAAACTCATTTGGGGTCTAGAAAAGAAAATATATTTAAGCTTTTCATATAAAATGTTGAGGTCTAATTTTAACACAGAAATCAAAAATATATTCACTTTGACATATACAGGGTCTTTTAAATGTTACTTAAGTATTTACTGTAAATAATTTTATAGACAATTTTTGCTTTTTCTGTTTCTACAAATACTTGTACCACGTTTACACCTCGGCACGCTGGCTTTGGCCATGGCGGTAATAACGTTCCATCATACTTACAATTTGGCGTTGCGAAAAGCACAATTTTCATTATTTCACACACAATTAATATCAGTTAACAGTAACAGTATCCAAAACACGGAATTATACAGTGGTTTATATGACAAACACACAACGGCACATTGATACAAATACACATTTAATAATATAATAACAAAAATGCTATTATAAATCGCATAAACGTAAAACCAAATAAAAAGCGTACACAAAATACGCACACACATGCATTTACCACATAAAATACGGCAACGCCGCACGCACATTCTACGCTACACACACGCAAACATATATAATTACAAAGAACCGTTGACTTACGTACACGTTGCGGCTACATACCTTGGTGCGATCCGCGTCGCCGTCGCCCTTCTCCACATCACTTTGGCCGGAGACAACCTCTTTGGAGCCGGTTTGCACCTGCGGCGTACGACGGAATTTCGAGAATATCTTACGCACCAGATGGTCTTGATTTTGAGGCAATTGAGGTTCGTTTTTACGCCGTTCGGCCAATTCTTTCTCGCGCTTCACATCGGCCACCTTGCGAAAAATCAGTCGATGTCTTAAATTGTAGGTGAGCACCAGATTGCGTGCAAAACTATTCGCAAATGCCGAATAGAAATCGAGGACTTCGAGCAATTTATCACGCTTGATGGCATGCAAATCACAATAGGTTAGGGCGCGCACATTGGCAGCGCTCTGGCCAACGGCCGAATCCTTCCAGAATTGATCGCCGAAGACGTCGCCCTTACCTATGGGTCAAGAGAATAGCATATAAGTTACATAAAAACACAAAGCATGTCGGTGCAAGCGGGTAAATACAGAAAGAGAGAGAGATAAAGTGAAAGAGAGCGAAAGAGAGTACAATTGGAAAACTTAGCGCGCTGCAAGGAAAGTGTGATTAAGTGCAAAATAGGATTGGCGCTACAGAGGACGCTCCCTAAAGGTGGACAAACTTTGAGGTCTGGTGTTGTTTGGCACCCTTAGGAGGCTATCGGTTCAAGCCAAGGTTTTGCAAACTCACCCAATATTGCCACAACTTCATCGTCCTGTATCACCTCCAAACTGCCGGTCACTATGAAGCACAAACTGTCGATGCTCTCACCGGTGTGGTAGAGCAGATCTCCAGGCGCCGAGTGCGACATCATGAAGTGCATGGCTAGCGCGCGCAGACAACCATCCGAGGCAAGACGAAATGCTGGATGCTCGTTAAATACTTTGCGATTTAGATGAACACAAATGTCAGCCTTCATATCTTTCGGACAATAGTTTAGTACCTGCGAAGTGGCCAAGCCGCATCATAAACGGCAAAACGTCAAACAAAGTGCGAGAGCACAACAAAATCAAAACAGATGGGCGTGGCAAATCAAATACGATGTGAAAATAAAAGAAGTCGAAAAAAAACAGATATGCAATGCAGATAAATGAGTGCACAGAGTGATGAGAGAGTAGTAGTAGTAGAGAGAAAGAGAGAGATATGAGTACATGGCGCTGAATCTTAAGCGATGAGCATAAACTTCGGTATATGAGTAACATACATAAGGGGTATTCATGTGATTTCAAATCAAAATGAGAAGCCTGACGAACTTTTTCGTCAACCCAATGAAAGCTGTCAAAAAGCTTAATGGCTTTGGCAGCTTTTGGCAGATTTGTGAATACCCATTTCGATTTTTCTTTTGATAAAAATGAATTTTTTTTACGCTGAAAGAGTAGCGGGTGATATTTGATACAAAATAGCATGATACACACGCACACTCACACATACGTACAGACATTTTCGAATCTCACTGGGAAATGGAATTGAGTCTGCGTGCTTAGCAAGTTCCGTCTTCCAAACACTGCATAGATTTAACTTAAATAAATTTAATTTTGAAATAGAAAGTCTAGGCACCAAGGGCTCTCTTTTCGAGCGATTCACCAACACTGCTTACGTCTTAATCACTAAAAAATATTTTAAGCTTTCACAGCGCTTTCACGAATTGAACGCTCGCTAAGCGCGCGCTCAACTCCATTTCCGACTGAGACACCTGGCAACTTTTTTTGCTGCTTCGCTATGTGAGAGTAAGTGTTCGTTCCTTCGGCGATTCTCGTATGTCGCATCCATGTATGTGTGTGTTTACTTTCAATGAGTCAGACCTAGATGTTTTCTCTGTAAAATAGTGATAACCGACATGAATTCGGAATTGTTTTGTGCTACTGTTGTCGCTAGTCGCTAGTGGTTGTTGTATTTCATGTGTTTGTAGTCTATACTATTTTTAGGCACAAACTACAGTCAACGAAAATGGTATAAAGACGCTTCTATCTGTTTCAGAGCGCATCAATTGCGCTTCTATAATGATTTAAACCAAATGCGCTACAAGCTTTGACAAAATATATTGAGCTTTTTATGAGCTTTTGAATATTGCCATGATTTGGTTTAAATTCCATCTAAAGGCACGGATTTGACGGACGCTTTTCGTTTTGGCGCACGGATTTGCGGTTTTTATGAGGCGCTAAACCGAGCATGATGACCAAACGAGCGAGCGAGCTTACCTGGACGTAGTTAAAGGGAGTAGAAAAATAAAAAAGAGAGACAAATAAAGTAAAATGCAAATTGAGCTGGATTCGTAAATCAGTTCGAAAACAAAGTTATAAAAGCATGAAGAGGCAGCAAAGAGCAAGTAAAGAGCAAACATTTACAAAGCGTTTGTTAAGTTATAAAAAAGGTTAGGCAAAAAGCGCTAAGCGGAGAAAAAGTTGAAGTTGAATAAGAATAAAACCGCGCTCTAAAAGCAAAAACAAACGTTAGCGGGGCTTAAATGGCCCCAAAACGCGAAAGAAATGTTTTGCAAGCAAATTATGAAAATGGAAATGCAAGTACTGCTTAATGAAAACCGCGCATGAAGCTTTGGAAAGCGCCTAAAACTATGCACCTCCGCTTACACACACAGATTACGGTGCATTACTTTTGCGCGTTGGCTGAGTGCGTGGGTGTCTGTTAAGGTGTGTGAAGTTGGCTGTGGTGCCGTGGTTGTATGCGTGTGTGTCCGCTGTGTACGGGTTGGTGTTGACCATAGCGGCGCGGTGGTCGCGGTCGTTTGTTGTGTGTGTAACTCTGGCTAAGCGTGACACATTAAGTATTGAAGTGGCTTCAGTTGCTTGTGAAGAGTGGTCGAGTGGCCGAGTGGTCGAGTGTGTGCACCAGTTTTCGTATAAATTTATTTTTTGTGTACTTTTTACATTTTTCGTGTTAAATAATGTCGAGCACAGCACTAGGCTGAAGCTCTTCTAACTACTCAACTAATATACTCAACTATTCGCATACAATTTACATACTTTACAAAAGCTTTTCTGCTTGCATACATACGTACATACTCAGCATACTATTAAATCGCGGCATACATATGCGTTTGTGTGTGGCTGAGGATGAGTGTTTGTGTGTTGGCGTTGTGCGTGAGTGCGTGCATTACCTTTTCGGTGTCCAAGCCTTTGGTCATGGCCCACGTGGAGACCACATAATCCATGACGCGTTCGCTGAGCGCCTTCGGCACCTCGTGCAACTTCATGAACTCGCGCACATTATTCAACATGTCGTGGTACTTCGCCGTCGCTGAGGTCATCTGCTGGATGATGGTCGTCACGTGACCGAATATCGTCGCGTACAGCAGCGCTACACGGTGGCAGAGAGTGGAAATAAGCGATAATATGAAAGAAAATTAATTGTGTGCTCATTAAAATATGTGCGTGCGCGCAAGCTCACTGGATTAAGTGGACTATTTTATGGCGCTTCTAAAAATTTCTTTTCAATTATAATCCATTTTATGCAGCATACTTTTCGGGTACTTAACACTGAGCAGAATAACAAATGAAACAACACACATGAATGGAATGGAAGTGTGGGCTGTGGGATGTGGAACATGGCAAATGTAGATGGCTGGAGGAGGGGTAAGGGAATTAATGCGGTGGTACTGAGGGTCGCAGTAGGAGGAGCGATAAATACATAGTACTCGTAGAAGAGCTGAAGAAATTAGTATGCGAATTACGAACGCAAGCTAGAACAGTAATAAATGCCCAAAATTGTTGTTGTGTTATGAGTATGAAGGTGGCAGTAGAAGAATGACAGTGCCGAGAAGTCAAAATTTATAGAGAAGTGGCTTTGGGTTTCTTGCATGCTTTTGCGTGAGCTACAACAAACATTTTTATCATCTTCACCGCTTTGTTAACAACAAAACAGTAAAGAGTTGTAGCACAGGCAAAAGCATTTGTTTGAGGCCTACCGGTCCTACTTGTTCTTGTAGAATTTCCTTAAGTACTGATTTTCTATAAAAAAAAGTTAAGGGTTAGCTTTTTCATTACAATGTACCGGCGTTCTTAGCTGTCAAGGTGAGATCCCGCTTAGAATCGACCTCTTAACCAAACCTAGACTTTCTCTTCACAAACGACTTATACTTTTTGTACGCAGGTGAATTTTCTGGATATAACCAATTCTGCTAAAATGAGGGTTTCGTAACTTCTCTGCTGTTTTTAATGATAGCTTCCTTGAAAGCTTCAAGAACTACTTTCTATACATCTGCGCTCTAACTTTAAGTTCTTGTTGATATCTCGGTTAGAAAAAAAAGTTCGGGAAGCGTGCTCTGTCATCCCTGGTTTATTCAACATAATGTGCATATTGCATTGACTTGAAAGCTTCTTAACCTGAGACTATATGCGGAACCCCACTGTCACTGAGATTTCTGTATCGACTTTAGGTCTCATCCGCCTCGTAGTAAAAATACCTGAGACTGCACTTGGAACCCCAGCATCACTGAGATCTCTGAATCGCCGTGGGTTTATGGCATCAGTTTATGTGACCATTGAGTCGAAAGCTTCTTACCGACTTTTAGTCGCGTCCGACTCTTAGTAGGTGTACATGAGACTACACTTGGAACCCCAGCATCACTGAGCTTTCTGAAGCGCAGTGAACTTATAGCTTCAGTTTATGAACCATTGAGCCGAAAGCTTCCTACCGACTTTTAGTCGCGTCCGGCGTACCTGAGACTACATGTGGAACCTCACCGTCACTGAAATTTCTGTATCGCAGTGGGTTGATAATATCAGTTTATGACTCACGTTGATTTGGTACATCTGCTTGTCTACACTTTAGTCTCGCTGGATTAGTAGATTTACCCGAGACTACACCCCACCATCACTGGTATCTCTGAGTCGAAGTAAGTTTATAGTATCACTTTATGACCCAGCTTGATTTGTTAGACCTGGTTGCCTATATTTCAAAAGATTTAAGCATTTTTGGACAACTTCGCGGAAGATCAAGCTTTCAGAAATGATTTCAGACATAAAAAGAGCTAGAATAAATCTTCTGGTTAAAGAATATTTAGACGTATTAAATCATTTTAACCCCAAAGTGCAGTGACAATCTACTGACATTACAAGAAGTAGCAAATCTAAACTCAAAAACATCCAAAACCTACAATTTGATCACCAAAAACTAACACCAACGCAAAACAAAGCGAAATCCAGCGATTTTTCTTTGTGCAGCTTTTAGAACTCACACATAGCGACGAATTGTCCAACTATTGAAATTTCGTGACGCAGTGTTGTATTTCGGAAACATTTACAGTTTATATACAGTTTAGATAAAAATATGTTGATTATGAAAAGTTTATACAGAGAAAAGAGCAGGAGTTTCAGTTAGAGAGAGTCGAATGTTCCAGTGTTGGGGCTTTAGCCCTTCTTTCGCTTTCAAGTAAATAAAATGCATGAAATGGTGTCAGTGGTGGTGGTGAGCGCTGATTCGATTGTTTAGCCTACAGAGAGCTACTTGGATGAGTACTGGCAAGAATGTGATTCGGAAACAACAACTGTGCTACAAAATGTGGGTTCAACGGGAAGTTTCATGAGCTTATTTCGACTGAACTTTTGAGATTTCTTTAACTAATGAAATAATTCAACAGAGGCACACTACACCAACTCAGCATTTATTAGTTCTAGCGGCGTGACGGCGGCGAAATGTGTGAGCCCGTGTAGCGTGGCGGTTCCATGATAACCAAATGGCCTTGTCTTGCAACAAGCTTCAATGCAAAACGGAAAGTTTTTTTTAATAATGACAATGCACCGTTTAGTATTAAAAATTATTTTTAAATTCATTTTAATTTCGGTTTCATTCTTCACTACGCGTTTTCTCGCTCGGGGCGCACACATTTGCTCGGCTGCCGTTTTGCGTTTACGTCTCTTACGAAGCGTTGCGCAATTTCGTTTCGTTTAGCGAAATTGGACGCGGCAACGGAACGTGTCGGACACTGCACCTGCAATAATCATCATGCAGATGGTGAACACCTTCTCGTTGTCCGTCTCGGCGGCCACATTGCCGAACCCCACCTGCAAGTACACAAAAGTGATTCCGTTAAAAATACATGCAACACCGAAGAAAAAACGGTAAATTAAATTTATATATTTTCGCTCTGATTTAGTTGAGGCGTATTTGCAAAAGCAGCGCTCGGCTGCATAGAACTCACCGAAGTCATGCATGTCATGGTGAAGTACAGCGCCGTCACATACATACTCTTGCGCGACGGACCATTTATCAGTTCCGGTCCGGTGTCGTTGCTCCAGATGTACGAGTATGGCGATTGCGTCACGTTGGCCAGCTTCCACAGCCAACTGTACTGTATCTATTCGAAAATAAAAACAAGCAAATAAGTGCGGAACAAAAATGTAAAAGCGAGTTTGGTAATAAAACGAATGAGCGAATAAAACGAAAAGGCGGTGGTTGTGAAAGTATAAGTATTTTGAGGGGGAAGAGAAGAGCAGCCGGACAAATTTGTGATTTGTATAATCGCTTGTTTCCTTTTGGTCAATGTTTGTGTCATGTACCACACTTACTCCATTGTCGGCATCGCTGCGGCCGATCGAGTACCAGATGCAGGCCAGCCAATGCGCCACCAGCATGTAGAAACAGAGCAGCAGTATGAGCATGGCGGCGCCATATTCCAGATAGCGGTCTAGCTTGCGCACCACGCGCCCCAGTCGCAGCAGACGCACCACTTTCAGCGCACTGAAGAGCGAGCCAATACCGTCCTCATCGCGATCGAAAGCGTTGAAGACGTCGTATGGCAGGCAGCTGAGCAGATCGATGATGAACCAGGACTTTAGGTAGTTCATGCGTATCACTTTGGGGTCGCTGACGACCTCGCCGCCGGGGCCCACGAACGTTGTGTGGAAATTTAAAACTGCAAAGAGAAGATTTCGAGAAAGTATTGCGAAATTCGAACGTTTTTAAGCAAAGTATATGCATGAGGGATAGGCTATGGGTGCTTAGATGGAAACGGCAAGACGTGCTAAGTTGTCATAAGCATTGTCATAAGCTTAGAAAAGCCACTGTAACCATCTAGGGACGCATTCCTACCCTGGAGCAATCATTATGTTTTGGAAAGGGTGGATTACAGGATTTGTCCGGCAAGAAATAGAACTGAGTCCATTTAAAAAAATTTATAACCAATCGTTGCAATCCATTAAAAACTTTCAAAATAGGCTCCATCTGCGTCGCCCTCGGGATTTCAAAACATTGAAAGCGTCACGGAAGGCATTCTCCGGAATAGCCTTGAGAGCCGAGGTACATGATGCTTGGATTCCTCTCAAAATTCTTGCCTTTCATCGGCCTTTTCGGACAAGGAAACAAAAAAAGTTCGGGTTCATCTGGGCTGAGGAAGCGTTGGGATGCCAGCCTTGGTTAGGTAGCTGTTCACAAGAAAGCCGGTGAGAGCCGGGGCGTTGGCGTGATGCCACCTCCAATCGCCTGCGTTGCCTAGTCGGACCGAATTGACCCTTCGTTTGAGTCTCTTGAGGACTTCCACGTAAAACTTGTCGGAAGAAAGTCAGTCCTATTACTTTTCGGACAAATCCTGTACTCTTTCAATAAAGATTGATTTACTCACCGATATCTATAAAGAATATAACATCTACAATGGAATCAACGACGAGTAATGAAACATCTTCTGAAGTTTTGTTTTTAAAAGCTACATTATATGGCACCTGCAAAGTGAATTACGCAATTATTACATAGTTTTACAATGATAATATTATTGCAATAAAAAATGCTTGCTTAAGAAGCAGCTGACATGGAACACGCAGTAATAAATAAATATATTACGATATATATATATATAGATATGTTTCACTTTGGATTGCCGCCTCCTTCCAGCAAAGAGTGTAGAATTTAAATCATTCAGAGAAATATAGATTTCAACTCTCTCATACCTTTGAAGTATCCTATCCAACACTCACCACTTTAACTCACTTTCCAGAATCATGTGTGTAATTCGCACTTGAACGCACAAATCACATGATTCTGCAGCACTCGGCAAATGGGTAGCAACCGTTAACCACACAGAGTTACCACATCGGCCGACGCGTATTTATTATGCCCAAAGAACATGAGCACATAAATGTTGGCTCTCTAACACGGTTACGAGCCACTCCGCTTACGAATTTCTACACGGAATCGCGTTAGCGGAATGTATGTGTGTTAACGGCATACAGAAACCTCATTCAAAGCGCAAATTTTGAATACGTAATGCAATAAAAGT
The DNA here is from genome assembly GCF_023373825.1 of Bactrocera dorsalis. Classification (NCBI taxonomy): domain Eukaryota; kingdom Metazoa; phylum Arthropoda; class Insecta; order Diptera; family Tephritidae; genus Bactrocera; species Bactrocera dorsalis. The sequence goes on from NC_064306.1 coordinate 865,391, forward strand.
GGTCGTTTATGGCGCGTGGGTGTCGTACACACACATTAGGCTCAAAGCGATTTGTGCCTAGATGCCCTATGCGAAAAGTTCAGTGCGCAGATTAGTGGCAGTTCGAAGTTCGGTTTCGAAGCGTTTGGAAAGGGTTTTGGGTATGTCTTACCTGGACAAAACTTCTTTAAAACTAATTTCTGATGGTGGGAAAGCATTGGTCTGCTGCTCAAATGAACTTCAAATGGGACCCACAACGCACCGGCAGATGTGAAATAGCTCTCTTGTTCTTTTTTCTCTCAATTGAAGTATTCCGCTCTTAGAATATCAACTTTTAGAACCCTCAATTCACCTTAAAATTGATTTTAAGGTCATTTCAACAATTACTCTTACTACGTCCATAAAAAATTCTTCAAACTTGTTTTCAGAACCGGCGAAATATTTTCGTTTAACAATTCGTCGAAACTTTATCAACCTAAACATTTCGTATATAAAGAAGATTCCAAAGCCAAAAGCGGCATGTAGCTTCTCGTCACACCCCACAAAGTGGGAACTGAAAAGCATTTGTGAGCTCAAGATTCTGCCTAACAGCTTATTTTAAGTTTATTAGAAATTAATCACTATATTACTACAAACTACATTCTGTGTATTACTACTATATTGTAAGCTTAGATTAGATTTTCTTTTACTAATAATGTGCTTCTCTTTTTTCTTTGCAGGTATGTCAATTATTCTTGAACAATTTAAGCTACATTTGCCGACATTTGCTGGCGGCCATTAAAATCAGTCAGTTTCATAATTTATGCCGTTTTATGTGCGTGTTCCATTTGTCACACACGCCAAGTGCCACAAAGTTATAGCTTACCATAATGGCGGTATAAAATGTTAAACATAATATCACCCAATCCCAAATTGCTTTAAATGCACAATAATGCAAAAGAATGTGTGGCGGCGTCTTAGGCGCTTCTTGTCTGTATTGTGGCATAATATCGGCGCTGAGTGACATCATCTGTAAGAGGGAAATGAAGTGGCAAGCAGTATAGATAAATTAGATCAGCAATCGGAAATCGAAAGAAATTTAATAAATAAAAAGTCAAGTGACGGTTTAAAAGTAACTTAGACTTAAATATATCATAAACGAAGCACCACGTGAGTGCCACTTACATGCGCCAGATTGGATTGCTTCGTTGGATCCTTTAGTGTTGGCAGATGTGCGCTGAATTGACGGCTTCGTGTCACCGAACGCGCCAGTTTGGCGAATTTCGATAAACCTAAAACTTGAGAGTAAATATCAAAAAATTTACATTAACGACGACAACACAACACAACAACGACAACTGAAATTTGCAATAATAGAGAGAAATCGGCAAAATCCAACAGGAAATAGTAGAAGTTCAAACGCTAAGGGGGTTATGATGACGCGTTGCTTGGATGAAGTTTAGAGAATGAAGTTAATGATGGAATTTAGTGTTGCTCAGATATGTAGTTCAAACCGTTTAGAGATCCGCGCAGAGTTTCGACAGCTGCTCAGTATTATGCGCTCTTTGTGGAGTGTTTGATAGTGGCGGTATTAAATTTTGATTGTTTTAAAATAGCTCTGACTTTATAATTGGCCTGACGATTTCATATTTAGACTACTTGCTATTTATTTCTGTTTTAGTTTACAATTCCGATCAGCCAAATTAAATGAAGTATTTGTAGTGCAGAATTTTGATTTCTTATTTTGCTGAAATTTTGCCTTTTTAAAAAATAAATCAATATAACATAAATGTGGTAACTTCGTGAACATAGTATAAAAAATAATGATAAAAAGCCAATTGAAGCCAATCATTGATTTGGTGCTTTAACTGATAAATAAACAGTGATATAATGAATGAATTTCGAAACTAGAAATTTTCCAATAAAAATCGAGTTTTTGAGAGTAAAAATTTGTCAAAGAATTTTGCAGGTTTGTGTTTTTCAGATTTATCATAACAAAATTGTATGCCAGATTTGATATAAATGTGAAACTTGTTATTCTAAACTTAAAGTAACGTTTTTTACATTTCCGTAATGGTCATTTGAAGAATATTACTCTATATGTTATATCTAACAGTAGTCTTGAGAGTTTTGTCTAGGAAACACTAACTATTTTCAGACTACAAAGTAACTCAATTATCGGTTACCTTTTATATTTCGGGATTTGGCAATCGTAGTGTTGCAATCTGGGCACTCATAAGCTGCCAAAAATTTGACATTTTTGATGTTATATTTGTGTTGTTTACAGTAACTTAAAATATTCACCTCGGTTAAAAAATGAATCGCGCAAAAAAGCTCGCCATTATTTTTACAACTTTCGATGTAGATTATCTCAGCAACAGGGCATCGGAGAACTTAATTAAATTTTCGGTGCTGAAGTTGCCTCAAGGATGGGTTTTTATCAATAGTAAGATGAATCTAATCAAGGTCGTGGGTCAAGAATTTTATGCAGGTCGTCCAAAATCAGTTGTTGTTCCGTAAACTATAGATGCTGTGCGAAAACTGATATTGCAAGATAATCATGTGACATCGTAAGATTCAGACAATTGTAGGCATTGGTGGGATCAGCAAACATTCAATATGCAGCATCATTTGGTTTGACCATCGCTCTAACCGAAACAACTGCATTTTTGAACATTCAAAACATCGATTTGATGCAAAATTCACTGTAAAGGCCTGACTTGGCATCGAGTGACTTTTTGTTTCAAGTTTTGGAGATACCTCAATCTGCGTGGCAAAAGGGCTTTGATAATTAGTTCAAAAGTATCAAATATTTACCGGTCTTAATGGAGAACATTGTGAACACCAATAAAGCGGTTTTCGATTATTAATTGTTGGGTTTGTTCTCTCTTTCCGAAATATAAAAGGCAACATACGCGTTTACTATAAGTACAACTTTGATCTTTGAACATATAATCACCGTTATTTTGAGTTCACATTGCTTTGTTTTCGGAGTTTAATGCAGCATGCTGGCCATAAACATTACTGAGTGACATTGTTATGGTTTTCTAGTCTCGAAAGTTTAGAAGAAAAGTGCTACATTCGTGTAAAATGTACTTCAAACTCGAACATGCAAGAGCTAAAGTAGAAAAGGACTGCCAAAGCTTAGTATGACTTGAAAAATGTTTGCTTCTCTACATTCTACTTTTCAGGTATACATTTTTCATAAACGTTTTTATTTAAAAAATAAAGCATAACTCCAAAACTATGCTTTGACATTCCGCTTAAGTTCGAAACACGTTATTAGTAAATAAGTCTTGTGTAGAGCTTGATTGGTGGTGTTAGTAAGTTTAAGTATAGAATTTTCCTACTGTCAAAAAAAATTAATGCTCGTTTACTTACCACCCTTTGTGTCCTCGCTGTCGATCGGCTGCTTCAGTGCCGTGATGTCCCGGAATGTTAGCAGAAATAACACAACCAAATCCCTTTCGTTGCGTATGGGCGCAACCTGCAACAGCAGCCATAGCGGAGTTTCTGTACGTGAAACATTGGAAAAATGCAGGAAATTATTAGAAAGTGTGTAAACTTGTAGGAAAGTGGGAAAAAGCTTTGTGAATGAACTACGCAATATTTTAGTAAAATGTTTTGTTTAACAAAGTTTACTAAACGGGTATGAAAGGAAAGCTCGAGCGTAGGCTACATTCTCCTGATTCTTGTTGCTAAAATGTGGCGCCTTATAGTATGCTGCTGCCTTAGTGAATTGCAACAGGCGCGTGTTGTGAGTGATCGGTTCTCTGTAACGCATTCGGGCAAGTGGTCAGCGCTTTTATAGGTTAGTGCTTTGCCTTAACCTTCACTCCCTCGTACTTTGCTCAACTCATGCTTCTTCTGCTGAGCAGCGGAAAATCTCGCGACACAGCTGTTGCTATTCGTCCATGCGACAGCACATTGCATGATGGCAAAACGTCTAAAAGCATACCAAGGCTTCTGAGGTTGTCGTCGCAAGCTGCTAGTTGGTGGCGGTGCCATGTTTGCCAACCTTAAATATTATTTCAGCCTCCTTCTGTTGCAGTGAATATTTTATTTACGCTAACATATTCCTATCAATCGCGGCTCAACCCATTTCAGCGTGTTTCACTAAGGCCAACCTCTAACTTTCGTCTATTGTTGCTGTGTTTTTTTGCAATTTTTTCTTAAGGTCGCAGCTTATGGAAGCGCAACGCTGCACTTTCCGCATACAAACAATAACAAAGCCATCAATTTTATGATTCGTTGACACAAATCAATCATGGCTTTTTGAGGTGAGCGCAACAACAACGTAAAGTGTCACGTAGTAAGCTGGTTATGCAAAAGGGGGGGAACGGGCGGAATCAGCAATGCCAAATGGAAAAATTAATAAATTTCGTCGAAGGCTTCTAAAGCGCGGCCGAACGGGTGTGCATGTGGCGGCCAATGCGACATGTAAATTTTTCTAATCAACAAAACTTTCCGCGGGCATTAGCGTCAATGGTTCTCGATTTGTAGCCCACTCTCCTATTGCCGCTGGCGCTCTTAGCTCCGATGGCATGTCAAACTGCTGTAAAAGCTTTCAGCTGCCGTTTAATAAATTGTCGTTTTTCTATTTTCGCTTTCTTTGCTCCTTTTTTGTACGTTCACATTTCGCTTGTCATGTTTTCGCCCTGACATTGGCGTACTTCCAAAGTGCTGTTCCTTGCGCCTCATGTGACTTGCCTCAAGCCGACTAGCTGTAGATGTTTTTGTTTACTTTCGCCAATTTTTGACAGCGACCACTTTGTTTTAGTTAAATTGGCTACCGCATGTCTGTCCGTATAGAGATATGAATGATGCAGCATTGCCACTCATTTGTACCTTTAAGTCTAATGAAAAACAAAACTTTGAGGTGAAGCTCCATAGTTCGACCTTTCGCGGTATTAATAGCAGTAAAAGCCACAAATTTGATATCTGCGGGCTTAAGTAAAAGTAGAAATCGATAGTGTTTTGGTCGTCAAACCAAATGATATTAGTAGCAATAAACATAATTTACTTTCCTAAAGTCTCTGAACGCCGAAACTGAATGAGAGGACCTACTATGTAGTATAAGACTGAAGCAAGCTTATTCGGGTTAAACGTTGAATTCTGAGTTTTGGGGTTATTGCAGTCATAAAATTTTGTTTTCCATACATATTTTTCAAAAATGTTTGTAGAAACGAATAAAGCAGGCCATTTCGTGTGCTAACTACTTCACCTTGGTAGGTCTGCCTATTGAGTGATAGCAGTTAACGATATTTCCATGTATTCAACGTCTAAGTCTACCCAAGTTTTATACCCATTACTTTAGCAAAGACAGCCACCAACTAAAGACTTTTGATCTGCTAAAATCATCTCCCCTACGAGTTGAATTATAATTTTTTCTCCTCTGCAAACTCAAACTAATTGATGTTGGACTGGCCTCTGTATTTCTAATAGTTCCAATTTTCCTCCAGAGCAATTTAAATACATTTCAATGAAAATTCAATTCCCAAACATTGTTGAATTAATCCATTACAACACTTATTGGCTTGGCCACTCCACACACTCTCATACATTGCCAAACAGACAAAGCGTTGTCGGCTCTCTGCTCTAATTAACCTCATAACGTAGGCAGGTGCGTATGATCAAATTTGGCATATGTGTGGGTGCGAAGCCGCTAAGCGCCTGTGCATATGCTTTTTGCTATATAAACTTTGCATTACAATTTCAACTGAGCAGTGCGGCGAACTGTTGGGAATTGGCAAATCGTACAGCCGCTGCAATTAGTGGCGCTCGAATAGCCACAGGCTGCTGGAAAAGAGGCTGGAGGCTTTTGGCGTTCGTAAATGGGAAAATTCGCAAGTGCAGGCATTTTCTACTCTCGCATAAATAGATATTTTAGCAATAATGTGAATAATACATGCAATAGCAGTACTTTGAAAGTGCCTACTGCCCAAAAAACAATATTTACAATAAAACAATTTTTCGTTTTGAGGATTCCTGTAGGCAATTAACTGGCGTGTTCTACGTGTTCCAGCTAAACGATCTCCATTGCAGATATACTTGTACATAAATGTCATGTGGCATTTGTACGCACGTGCCTTTGTTGCAATATTCATTTCATTGACATGCAAATTTCGTAAATAATTAAAATATCATTAGCCCACCCTTAGTTAATTGAATGCTCGCAGCAATTTTAATTAAATTTCAGCAAATACTTGTTATGACTTTGGAATGCTTACGGTTTTAAAAAATTTAAGAATTTCCGACACTAAATAATATTGTACTGAGTTGTTGATTGTTCAATTTGAAAAATTTATTTTTTTATTAATTTCTTGATATTTTTATTTCCACATAAAATTGACTTATCTTCTCATTACGTGATAATATGCAGTTTAAAGCTTTATACTGTCTTTTCATGGACGCCAATTGCGATAAAGCAAAAGCAGCAGCTGCTCAAGCTATTGTGTCAGCTTAAACAACAAGCAACAATGTGACAATTTTAGTGCAGCTGTTGGAATTTTGTTTTCAGCTCAAAGTAAATGAGTTTAGGGAACATAAAAAGCTACGAAAAATTAATAGCACTGTTGTCAGGTCTTTGGATTTCTATTGTTTCATAAATAAAGTAAATAATACTTGAAATGACGCGTACTTGTCAAAGCTTCCTGAAAAATATAATAAAATCAAATTTTCGAAGCATTTCTATACACATTTGAACATTCGCTTAGTTGAACTTTATCTTCTCCTACTACTCTACTTTATTTATCTCTTATTTTTTATTGCTTTCTGTTCTTTTTTACTATCTTCCATGAATTTCCAGTAAAATATTTTCAGCTTCTCTCAATAGCTTTTCATGTACCCGCCAGTTGTACTCAAACACCTTTTTACAGTTTCTTCTCAAAACTCACCACAATATAATAAATAAAAGCAATAAAATCGAGAAAACCGAACAGCAATAAAAGAAAACTTTAGCTAAACAGCTGTAGAAGAACGATATAACAGTAAAATGATTTACGCGAACTTTTGACGTATGTTTCAAAGTCAAACATGCAATAGAAAAGGCGAAAATGAAGATATTAAATAGCGATTGACAAATAAAAGCGGCTTGAAGTGTTCTCGCTGTGCTGAGACTGCGTTATGTCTCAGTTTATCGGTCTCACCTAGTTATATTCATAAACTTAAAACAAATTTAAGGGGTTTGAAAAATATATTAGGAAAAAAAGTAGTTCATTTTAGATATGTCAGTTCAGAGTATTCATCAATAGCTTGTTGAGGAAGTGTTTATAGTAAAACTATATACGTCAATGATAAACTGGAAATTCTCTAAGTAAATAAGTTTGTTGAACTTTGTGACTAATGCAGTGTTGCCAATTTTCACCACCACTTTAAGTTAAGAATATTCAACAATAAATTGTTGAGGACAGATATATATTTCTAACAGAAGCGAAAAATAAATCGCAAATCTTAAAGTATGTAAATTTGTCAAGCTTTGTGATTAATGCAGTGTTGCCAATTTTCACAATAAGTTGTAGTTCACAAACTGTAAATTTCATAGTACACTCTTTTATGCTCATCTCTACATAAAATCACATTTTATGAAATAATGCATGAAAAAAGGCATAGGCAAGTTTAAATTCAGGGTTGTTTAGGATTCAACCTATTCTACACTGCACCGAAAATTCACGTATCTGACTAGACGTTTCTATATTTATGGTGGCTTATCATACTTCTGAGGCATTAACTAACAACGTTATCTGATATATTTGCTAGCTGACTACATGTCTACGTTTTCTACGTATGTGTGTGTGCATTTGTTTGTGTATTCATAAATACAAAATCCATTGTAGTTGCCTAATTTGCCATTTTTTATTAGCTGCTGCAGCTTTGAGTCAACCGGGCGTTTTGTACCTGGTTGCGACTTTCCATACTTCGACATCGTACAGCCGCATTGAGCATCTGAAACAATAATTCAAACCAAATGTGCAATTAAAAAGCAAACAAGTGTCGGAAGATATTTCAAATTAAAATACTGTTTTTCAGCCTACTATTCAATTGAAAGCAAGCGATAATTGAGTATGCATAGGTCAAGAAATAAATTTAAAAACTCATTACTTAAAAATGTATACATTGAGCTGAACCATTCAGTATAAAACACAGTGAACAAAGAAAATAAATCAAAATAGGGTTACGTTTTTGTTGGAAGTACCAGAAATGTTATTATGTGCTCAAAGCCTAGCCATTGATGACGTCAAACGAGTACCTGTAGCTGTCGCTGTTTATGCATTCCGCCTGCATTAATGCTGATTACTTGCAACAAAAAAAAATGTAATTCATAGCGACTAGCTGGGGTGCATTGGCTGAGATCTGAAAGGCAATTAACCTTTTACTAATGGCACTTAGCGTAATTGCTGTTATGATACACTTTTTTATCTGCTTTACACTATCCTTTATTAGCAGTTCCTTCAACTACACACATACACTCTAGGTATGAGCTGAGTCGATATATAAAGTATACAAAAGCTACGAGTAGGGCTTGATAAGTTGGAAATAAAGTATTTGTATGAGAAACTTCTTCATTTCACGAGATATCTTTACGAAATTGGCCATGGATTATTGCCTGAAACAATAGTGCAATCTCCGAAGAAATTGTGCAGATCGAGTATATGTAGCACACAGCTGCCATATAAACTGAACGATCGGAATAAAGTTCTTAAATGGAAAATTTATTCATTTTACATGATATCTTCACGAAGTTTGGCAACGGTGCATTCTCTGAAGAATATGTTCAGATCGGATAACTGTCATATAGCTGTCAGACCCATTGAAACAAGATAGAGATCTTTTTGTACTTCCTTACGCTTTAGGAATACCATCTGTAAAGGACACTATAGCTTCCAAGCACGCGAAGTTAGCTTAGGACAAATCAGTCTATAAAAGTCTCTCCGGCGAATATGAAATATAAAAGTTTCGGCAGAAAGAGCAACATATTGGGATAACGACACTCTCCCCTCATATATAAAACAATTCATTAATGTACCGTTACACCAACTACAGCAACAATGAGCAGCCATTTGTGCCACATGCATAGCTAAGCTATGAGCGCTGCCAGCTACCAACAGCTTCCACATTTGTTGGTAAAAATTTGCACACGACTGTAAGCGTCTATTTTTACACAGCATTGTCGGTACAAGCTAACAAGTTGAGCTGCACAATTTATGCTGTTGCATATTTAAATACGATGTAGGCTAAAAATAAAATCAACTACCGAAGAAGTCGGCAGCGCTATGTGGCAGCATGATAACATGTGTTAAAAACCTAATAATACTCGCATGTAAATGCATAAACTACCGCACAGTGAGAGTGTGTGTGTGAAGACTCCGCGTCTGTGTGCCACAGTTAGCTGCATGTGTGGCTGCCACAAGCACAACGTTGCATATTTATGAGCGCCCAGGCTTGCCGCTGTGCGACATATGTAGTTTATCGGTGTATGTGTGTGTATACAAATAAACAGCTTACTACATGTGCAACAACAACTTATCGGGTTCATTTGATGTAGTCATATGCTACACTGCTTGCTTACGGCACAACAACAGCAACAGCAATACAAGTGTACCTGTGTCAACAAGACCGAAAGTTCAACGAGTTGCCTACTTTAAGGCGCACACACACGGGCGCATGGTGCATGACAAGTGCAGCAAAGTTGTGCATAACTTCTACTGCATTAGTTCGCAAGTTGAAATGCAAGTATTTGGTAATTAAACACTTTGTTGGCTGTGACGAGTCAAAGCGCTGGAAGTTGGAGTTTTTTTTTTAATGTTGCAGCTTTGAGGCAACACACGCGTCAACTGCAGCGACTATAGCTTCATCATAGTCTTCATACTTTAATTAACTCTTAAATATCCGTGGTGTAGCCTGTTTGTGGTGTGCCGTTATCTGTGTTGTTATTGCGAATACCGCTTTGCCCGCAAATTTTGTCAATTTTATAGGAGCCAACAATGTTGCCAGCGTTGTGAGTGTCTTACGTGAGATTAAGTGTGCCGCGAATTCCAAAAAGTGCTCGGAAACTCACTGCGTTCATGATTAATTATAATAAATAAGAAAGTGAGTGTGTAATGGTCTTTAAGTCGCGTCTAAGTGAAGCGGGATTAGTAGAAAGAAGACGTCGGCCTCAAGGTGTCCAGTTTAAGCAATAATACATAATCTACATAGCAATTACTCTTTTTGGAGCTACCTAAAGCCATGCTAGGCAGAATAAGCTATTGTGAATATGGAAGCTCCTGCCAATACTTTCAAGCGGTTTTCTTAGTCGAATGAACCTTTTCTCAGCGCTTTGTGCGCACTTTCAACCATTTTCGAATATGTTTTTATTTTACTTTATTTATTTTATTTTACTTCAAACAAATTTTCAATCGCCAGATGGCGCTATATATCAATTCACCAATCAAAAAAATATCTTTTATTCACTCTTTGTTAATAATTTATTGTTGCATTAAATTTTTCGCACAGTTCACTGGCTCGTTTGAAAGCAATGCTATTACAATATGCAGTTATTTACTTTATGCTACATTGCATATTATTTTATTATTATACGCCTAAAAGTATGCACATAAATATTTGAATAGCTCCGGCAAATATTGTTGCATTGAAAGGCTTGCATACAGTTATTAGTTCAACGATTAGCAAAAACCAAATGCAATACAGATAAATATACTCAACTATATGCGTTCCAAGCATACATTTAGGCGCTCTAGCATGGTAGGCGGTTGCAGTAGTCTATAGCCTAAATGTATACACTTGTAAAATATGCAGTCATTGCTTACACAAAAACCACCGTTAATTAGAACAGCCACAACCATAATCCGCTGCCTGTGGCAATTATTATTTTATGTTCAAATGTTTTTTGAATTATTTAATGAAATGTGTCAATTGCTTTATTTTAAAATTACATTTAGCACACATCCGCGAGCTAAATTTGATTAGCATATATCTAAAACGTCTACAAAAAGGTTATCCAATGTTAGCCGCAGCTTTGCTTCCAACGCTTGTAGCTGCAAAATTGTCAAATGAAGCGAATTAAAGTGTTTTCAAAAATTACATTTACTTTCTCACTTGTACTCACAGTGCGAGAATCGCAGTTAAAGCGGAAATGGCAGTAAAATGCATTTCCTAGCGCTTATAGCTTGTCGCTCATCGCTTATCAACGAGCGGAAATGACTAAATCACATCCAATTGCAATGAATACAGGAAGCGCATTGAGGTGTCTCTAGCTGTATGGCATGAACGCGGTCGCAGGTACGAGGCGTTGTAGATGAATGAGCACTGATAAGGAGTGATTTCAAGTGTCGCTTGAATGCCACAGATTTTCATTGCAATTTGGCGCTAATATACATACATACATATGCATAAAACCGAAGTGAGAACTGCCCGCAAGCGTTTCGTCAAAAATATTGCGTTGCGAACTATTTATAAAGATAAAAAAGTATACTTTTAGTTGCGTATAGTGTAATTATGAATTTGAGTGCGCGAAAAGGGTATGTGAAATGTATGGCTTTAAGCATTTTTTCTATCCATGCGCCTTAATATCATTGCACTCAAAATTCAGCAGTAAATTGCAGAATTCAAAAAATGAAGCATACCTTTTGGCTGATATCAGAATATAAAGCATACATTTAGGCACATATTAAAAAATGGGTTGAGATATGCTGTTTTTGTTGCAAAATGTTTTGAATATGCTATACTAATACATTAATTTAGAATTATGATTTTAACACTGTCAGTTTATTTAAATTTCTAACACAACAGTAGCTCATATAAGTATGTATACTTCAATGTTCACCATTTACAGGCTGTTAATGCGCCGCTACATGAGCTTATCACATTTTGTAATCATATAACAACTACTCACACACACACACACACAGGCGTACAACAAATTGACCTCATTCACACGGGAGACGCCTCCCGCCTAATGGCCACTTTAACCCACTTAATGGCCACTGCGGCCTGGTAAAGGCACTAAAATGCAAAGCGCACACATTTCCAGCGAATTAGACGCGAAAGCGCCACTACAAGCGCACATTAAATCATACAAATTCATATAATCATACACCATACACACACACGGACAGCTCATTCGCATATGTGAGAGCACCTAACAGGGGTAATGAATATAATATTGCAGATTGTTGGGCAGATACCAAAGCTTCAATGTGCACAAAGACGGCCAGCCAGGCGGAATATTATTCATACACATTTATACAACGCTAAGAGCTGGTGGAACATGCCCTTTATCACAAAGACACGCGGTGTGTTATGTATCCTTTAGCTTCTCTAAGGGTATGTCTGTATGTAAGTGTACTTGTCCAACTACATTGTGTGACAGTTCGCGCTGCGACGTCTCGGTGAATGCGCTCTCAGGCACTTTTTTGCTTAAAATTACCAAAAATGAGTTAGCATACAGAATGAATGAGGCCAGGTGTGAATTCCAAGCAAACGAAGCGCCATGAATAATGCATGGAATTATTTTAAAGCGCGCTTCAAGTTTCCTAATGACACAGTACAGCCTTTCGGTGTATTAATAAATATGCGCCATTTAACACACTTCTTTTAATTTCTAGAGATTTTAATTATTTACCGTTATACAAGTAAATATGCTAGCTTTACAAAATCAACAAAGCGAGTCAAGCCAAACTACAATTTTAGTTATTTCCGTATTTCAAAATGCCAAAACTTAAATAAATTTTGTGTCAAGAGTGTAGCTCATTTCTAAGTAGTCAGTCTACGCCTAGTTAGATATTTAGTTCTATAGTTTTTACTGTGAAAAAGTGTTTTTTTCTCTACTTCAAACGCATTACTCCTTATCATTAGACATTTTTCAGCTTACTCTGAAACACTTAGTTTTGACACAAACCGCAAGCTTTTGGTTCTTCTACTCACTGTTCTTTTTGTAGAGTAGAATTTCGAATTGATCTTGCTGCTGATTCTCCAATGTGAACTCCAGCCGCGCCACCGTTTCCTTGTCTGTCAGCTCGCCATACATGAAGCCGCATCTGAAATGAGAAATTGTTTATTGAATGTTTTTTAAAAATGATAAACGGTATGAAATTTCGAAAATAAACTTTATTGGGAGATATTGGACTAATACGACGCCAACTACCTGTCCTCACCGTATTATTTAACTTTACAACAGATAAATCAAATATCTGTGGAGATATCGGAATAAAACTTGATGACTTTAAGTTACGTCATATCAAGTCCGAACACTGTCCAAATTCCAAAGTAGTCAATGGGGAAAGACTTTAAGCTCACTTGCAGGTCAACACCACTTGTCCGTAATTTGCCTTCCCGATCACCAGCACATTTTCGGCAACGAGAAGGCAGACAAGTTGGGAAAGCTTGGTCACTCTTTAAACGCTCTAAACAGAGAGTTTTGCCTTATAACAATAATTACTGCAGCTGCACGCAAGAAGAAAGTACTGAAATGGGTTTCACTTTCTCTGCGAATGCACAGCTCCGACACAAACCCGACACAAATATACTTGCAACCCATCAGACACCAAACCCTGAATGGTTGTCCACAAAAAGCAGAACAGATACAAGTACGCAGTAGTTTGGTTGAGACTACCAAATAGTTTCAGTGCAACGTTGCAAAGGAACTGTAAGATTATCAGGTCCTACGATAGTGCATCAAAAAGGCGCATCCAGTGATTGAGCCCATGGTGGCAATTTTCCTACCTACCTACCTACCGAGTTACTGAATATGTGAACTTCAGTACATATGGCAGGCAGTTTTTTCGTTTGAAACAACCGTTAACCACCATTAAGTTAGAGCTTGCTTAATACTTGACTTTTAAATCATATTTAGTTTAAGCGAGAGAAAAAATTCAGTTACATAATATGAAAATTATAGGTCACTGTTATATTTCATATTAAAGAATTTGGTCTTAGAATCCCTTTTATTTTGGTTTTTGTGAAGATAACCCATTAGATATATGGGTAGGTTAGGTTAGGCTTAGAGGTCGATCCTAAGTGGGATCTCAATTAGGTAGCTTTGAACGCTGCTCCATTGTGGTACCTTCATAACACCATTACAGATCGACAAAACGCTTTGGGCATATCAAAATTTTGTAGAGACTAGGCAAATGACAGTTTCGGTTCGACGAGTGCAAGATTACCGAAATGATTCAACCACAGTCTTGCAGAGGCTGGACAATGGAGGAGAACTTCAGCATCCTCCATCTAACTTCAACAACTAGCGTCCGATTCTGTATATATACATTTTTCTTTAAAAGAATTTAGTATATACCAAACATACACACAAATTCTTCAATATTTGACTTTATGATTGTATTTACGACAGTCACCAAGCCAAATGAAAACATCGAGTGAAGAGCGTGAAATCGGCACACACCAAATAAATAATTTCGATAAACAAAAGGCAAAGTTTGCACAGGCAGCCCAAGGATGTGGACGAAGCGGCTGGCAGGCGCTGCGGAAATTGCTGAAAATCAAACACAAAAGCCAATAAAATAAACAGAGAAAGGCAAAATTTGACACAAATCCTTTGGCGAATGCGGGTTGTCGAGCACGAAAGTGGAAAAGGCGGTGGCGACGGCGGAGAGGGTGTCATTACTAGGGCAGTGGCACATTGTGCATTGTGCCACATAAATGGTGGCGCAACGCGGCAGTCGGGAGTGTAAAGCGAAGATAAAAGTTCGCATGAGGTTTTGCCTACTGGTGTGTGTGTGAGGCATGCGAGTTCGACACGCAAATGATTGATATTTTTAGTTGCTGTGGCATGAAATTTACAACAAAAGCAAGACAATCAGTTGAATATTGAAAATATTGTTATTCTTCATTGCTTTTTTGGCTGCAACACAAATATTGGCCGCAAATCTTTTTGTTGCCGCGCCGCCACACACAACCTTGCGGCGAAATGTGTGAAAAAGGAAACAAAAAGCAAAAAAAAATCAAAAAAATCAAAGCACGAATGTGTGAATAAAACCAATGTTGTCGAAACAGCGGCAAAGTAAGCAAACAAAATTTAGGAAAGACAACAAGCACAACAACAGCGCAACACTGTTTGCAACCACAGAACGCAGCCGCAACCGCAGTGTGAGTGCGGGTGACAATGCCGAACACCCGCAGCGGCAATAACAAATGCAATAGAAACAAATAAGAATAACAACAACAAGCGCAGCCACTAAGCCGCTTACATAGCCAAAACAAAAGCAAAAGCAAAGCTATTGACTTGCGCCTTGCGATATGTTGCATGCAAGCAAACAAGCGTTGCTGCCACACACTCACAGGCGCTGGCTTATGCATGTGCTGCCTAGTTTTAGGCGTTAGCAATCAAATATTACTTGATTTTATTGCTGTTTTTGGCGTTGTGGCCAACAAAGAGTGACTCGGTGCTTTGGCAATACAACAATGGCTGGGTGAGGGTTCTAAACTAGGCGAGGGCATGCACTAGTCAACACGGAAAGTAGCTTAAATTGGGTTAATTGCCGTTTTCCCTTATGTAACTAGTTTCGACGAAGTCTATTTGACGGGCCGGTGCTTACAAATGATAACAATTTGTAGGGAGAGGACAAAGCTACTCAAACCAGGGGCTTGCAACATTCAAACCGAACCTGTTCTACAATTTGTATTTCATACTTTCTTAAATTCCAGGCTTTCATTCTTTGCTATTGAGTTCACATTTTTTGTACTAGGCTCAGAGGATATGTATTGTGATGGTAACCAACACTTTGACAGTGAGAACAGGGCTTTGGTACTTTCTTCGGTTAGGTTAGGAGATCGATCCTGCACTTCAACTGTTCCAGTTTATACTGCGAAGAGTTGAAGTACATGCTTTCTTAGAAAACATATTTTAGGTTAGCCAAGAGATTAAAAACCCACTTCTTTCAGCAATCTGTGTGATATCGAATTTCTAAGTACACAAGAAGCGAAAAAGCTGCGTTAGATTCATAAGGTCACGACCGCGTTTAGAAAAATACAAAATCATCATAAATAGCGGTAAAAGACGCGTTTTAGTGCAAATTACCAAGTCATACCAAAGAAATGGGGGAAGTAATGAACACAAGGACATCTAAAAATAGCAAAAGCGCGCCGCAATGTAAACAGACAACACTAAGGCAAGGCAAGCAAAGTTCAGAACGCCAGCGGAAGTGGCTAGCGAAAAGCTGAAAGCGCTTAACTAATGAAACGGACCGCAGCGAAAGCGGAAAGACGTGAAAAAATACGCAAATCATTGCAGTGAGCAGCAGCTGTCGGCCTCTAAAAGCCAATTTATGGACTAAGCCGCAAAGCGGCACGTAAGCGTATGCTAAGTGAGTGAGTAGGAGGGCGGAAGAAATTTACAGCCTGAAAATCAGCGCCAAAATGGGA
This sequence comes from Bactrocera dorsalis, assembly GCF_023373825.1. Taxonomy (NCBI): domain Eukaryota; kingdom Metazoa; phylum Arthropoda; class Insecta; order Diptera; family Tephritidae; genus Bactrocera; species Bactrocera dorsalis. The sequence continues at coordinate 881,726 of NC_064306.1, forward strand.
AAAAGTGCGCCAAGCAGGCAAGTGAGCTACAAAGGCCCGTGAGGTGGAATGAACAGTTCACAAGATATGAGGTGTGTGTTGGGCGCTCGCTTTTCTTGCGCAATGCGTTAAGAGGTCCGAATGCCTGTTGACTATTTTTAGAAATTAACTGCCTGCGGCTACGGCAAACATTTGTGTCACGTAGACGGTAAATCAAGCGCTGTCACAGTGCTAATTGCGCCCTGGAGTCGCCGAGTTCCACGGTAGCGCTGATGGGTTAACTAAGCAGCTGTGGGTCAGCGCATACATCAGCCAGACAACCGTTGCCAGTTGAGGAATGCAGCAGAATGTGGCAGCTGAGTCAAAGTGCATTGCCAATGTGCTGCTTGCGGACAACCAGCGGTGGTTTGGCAAATACGGAGCGTTCCATATGAGTTACGACTTTCAGTGTGTATTTAGACCTTGTAACACACATCTTTACACAGCGAAAGAGAAATATTGTGGGTGTGATTTTTTATTGCGCCTTTGTAGACAAAGCGTTCTTTACACAGAAATAAAAGTTGAGGAGACGATGGCTGCGCAACGGGTTCATGGTATTTGCCGCCAGCGTACGACTTGCTACTAGACTGCTTTAACCCGAGAAAAGATTTTTGCAATAAATCTCCAAATATATAAAAAAATAAAAACATAACCGAAGTTACTTTCATCTGATGTAACGACTTCTTTAAAGTAAAAAGAGCTCGGCTATCAAAGTCGCAAAGCACCTAACCTAAAAAGGCACAATATACAGTTGTGCGCCTCCACACAGGCGGCCGGAGACTCCGCTGTTCAGCCGAAGTGTCTGTGTTTATTTAGCACAGTTAAGCAAAACGGTGCCTCTGGAAATATACCACACAGCCGCAAACAACAACAATACAGTTTTTGAAGGCAATGGGGAAAAGCAAGTTGGCGCCGTCAGACGACTTGGGGTAGCGGTGTGTTAGCGGAGAGGCAGGTGGACAAATAATAAATATGATAGGCGCGCAAAACGATAAATGACGTATCGTCGCTCGACAAGTGTATAAATAAAACAGAAGTCGGTTAACCAGTGAATAACTTTATAAGTGAGGATATAGGTCGGGGTCATTGTGATGTGTATACGTGTGTGGTGAATGTACCGACGGCACATACAAAATATTGGCGATGTGCCGTGGATTAAAGCGGCGCCAGTTTAAATACTTTCTAAGTTTTTGATTTCAAATTTAATTTCTACTTCTTTGGCGTAACGGGAGCTATTACAAGCGCATGCAACTCCACCAACAATCTCCCCTCTTTACGCGCGCCCACTTTTTGTCACAAGCTTTCCAATTCGTTTTTGCTCTTGACTCCAGCCTTCGTGTATACCTTGGTTCCCACATTGCTTCCTTTACTGCCGCGCTTTCCTCACACGCTCTCATTTGCTCTGGCAAAATACTTTGCATAAATTCCACTTTGTTTCTATGCGCTCCCAGGGGCGCTGCACAGTCACGCTTAGGGGAGAAAGTTTTCAACTCAGCTGTCATAGCTAATGAAAGGGATTTGTTTTACAGTCCGAAACAAGTGAGCAGGCAATGCTCACTAGGGTTAGAAAGGAGGGGGTTGGGCTCATATTTTAAAGCGTGCTAAATAAGTTCCGCAATTTGTTAGTTAGAGTTTGCAGTCTAAGCTCGTTGCTTTATTTTCTATAACTTAAATGTTAACAAACTTTGAGATGTGTGATTCGAGCTTCAATTCTTCAGAGCATTGTCTTTCCCAATAGACTTATTCTAAGATAGAGAACTGTTATGTTGGCCTTTGTTTATATTAGGATGAGTTGAGTTGAGTTGAGTTGAGTTGAGTTGAGTTGAGTTGAGTTGAGTTGAGTTGAGTTGAGTTGAGTTGAGTTGAGTTGAGTTGAATTGAGTTAAATTCAGTTGAGTTGAGTAGAGGGTTGACTCGCAAAATCGAAACGGATCTGTTATTGCTGATGTTCATGGCTGATGCTACTTAAATCGGCATACTTTTATGGAATATAAAGTCGACCGGACTCAAATTTGATCATGTAATCGAGGTTCCTACAGTTTAACTGTTTTGTGAACGCTAGCTCCGGCATCCGCCATTGTTTCTGTGTCGTCCAAACATTATTCGACTACCTTGCAATATTGCTTAAACCACTAACCCTATAAAAAATTGATGCCAGAGATATTTATCGGAACACATATTACAAGATAGATTGCGGTATCTTCAATTTTTTTCCTATCTTCATTTAAACGTTAAATATTGTAATATGATAAAAGCTGTTGTTTCTTTCGAAGAACCATTTTATATCTATAGACTCACCTGCACGACTTCTGCATGACTTCAGCACGATTATAGCCGCTAATCTTGCAAAAGGACTCATTGCAATAAACAATCGGAAAATCCACAATCTGTGCGTTGGCCAATAGAAACGAACTGTCCGCTGAAGATGAGAAAAAAATACTGTATTAGCGCTATAAAAAGCAGAATTGAAGAAAACGATGAAATAAAAAATAAAAAATACGATTTAACTTGTCTGAACCTCAGATTTCTGTGACGTATGAGTAAAATTGCAAGCAAGTAAGCAAACACCATTTAATTTTACACACGCTTAAGCCATGGCAATTCCACTCTAAACAACGCGCCATTGATCAACTTCCTAATCTCTGTCTTCAAGCCGCAGCTCACCTAACCCCGACAAGCAACTTAATCACCTTTCAGCGCGCTTAATCCGCCACTCTCTCGCATTTACGGTTAGGCTGCGAATACCACTATCCACAGCGAATGCATTATCCTTTCGCCACACACATACATCAATAGAGATACATATATGCGAACGCAGCAGCCTTGTTGTCACAACGAAACGCGATTTGCAACATTTTCGTTTAAGCAAAGTGTCGGCTTTTCTTTGCGAGCCATAAATAGTGAGAGTCTTCTCGATACCTGTGAGTGTATCGCGGAAGTTGGTTAACTGCAAAAGGCAACGTTTCAACTGTCGATTTACTTGAATGCGTTCGCTTGTGGATAGACGATAAACCACGATTTATTTGCATTATGCAATAAAACAACAATAACGAGTAAATAATTTAGCGAGTAGTGCGGATTTTACTAAAAACGCAGCAATAGTGTTGAGTGTGTAGACACTACCAGCTCAGTAGGGCGGATCTTAGTGCTTGCAACAACACTTTTTGCTTTCACCTTTTCTTCGTATTCCAGCAGCGTATATGCCACACATGTATGCTGGGGTGTATACGTGTCTGTAAGCACTTTTATCACATTACATTTTATAACGCCAACTTCATTTTATGCGCGAAGCTGAGACCTTGAAACTGTCAGATCCCTTACTACCGCACAAAGCTGGTTGTTGTCTTCACCAGCTGCAGCTCAGCTTAATGCCCTAATGCTGGAGTGGTGTGAACGTTCAACAAAATGCATACCAACATATAACGGTTTTCCAGGGTGTTTCCAATGTTGGCAGTAAATTTAGTTGAGCAGTCACAATGGTTAAGATAGAACGGCGCTTTCCTATGCTGTTATTGAGTATCAAATTGCTACTGCGTTTTGTGAGCGCCGTGCTTACTCTAACGAAACGAAAGTGAAAATTGTGGATAGTTAACAGAAATGGCGGTAGAAATAATGGCGTTTGCTCCGCAATATGCAGACACACCCTCACTTAATGCTAACGCTGGTAGAAAAACGGAAAATACTTTTGAAGCCGTTCTTTCAATCTATAGATTTGTCATTTCCCAAGCATTGAAGACGTCACGGAAGGCGTTCTCCGGAATAGCCTTGAGGGCCGAGGTGCATACTGCTTGGATCCCCTCTGTCGTCTCAAAATGCTTGGCTTTCACCGGCCTTTTCAAACAAGGAAGCAAAAGAAAGTTCGGGGGCCACATCTGGGCAGTAGAGCGGCTGCTGAAACGTTGGGATGCCAACCTTGGTTAGGTAGCTGTTCACAAGAAAGGCGGTGTGGTACCGGTAGTTGTACCCAATTGACCCTTCGTTTGAGTCTCTTGAGGACTTACACAAACTTGGTGTTGACAGTTTGTCTAAAAGGAACAAAACACATTGCAAATGTTTGTCGAAGTCGCAGGTCTCCCAGCACGGTCTTCATCAGCGACTTCTTCCGGGTCCTCCAAAAAGGCCTGGTGCCACCGAAACACACCATTTCTTGCTAAAGCAACATCTGGCTAAGCCTGCTTGATCATATCAAACGTCTCTGCTCGGAGACAACTGACAAGCCGTTAGTTCATTAGCTAGGAACGCCCTCTACCGAATCCAGTCGGTGCGTGGACGCTCTGAAGTACAGTCGCGGAGCAAGAAAATCAGTCCTGTGTGATAGCTTGGCGAGCTGAGTCGATTTAGCCATGTCCGTCTGTTTCTTCGTCCTTCCGTCCGTCTGTCTGTATATATGCGAACTAGTCTCTCAGTTTTGTGATATCGATCTGTTATTTTGTACACGAAAGACTTTTGTAAAGCAGTAACGGAAGCTTGAAGATTCCAACTTAGCAATTCCAATTCTTGTGTGGAACTACTTTTGAGCTAGTTCGCAGCTGGTCAGTTATTTTCAGCAAGAAAACTTTAAATTTCTTTCGAGCTCTCATATTTCTCGCAGGGTTTGTTCAATACTTTTTCCCATTTTTTTGCTGCGTGCTTTTAGGCGTTCGCGTACACAACTAAATTACAAAGAAAAACACTTAAAAAGATGACAGCAAAGTGCTTTGATAAGCACACACTCACACACGCTCAAGTGTGATTGTAAATTTGCACCCTGCATGTGTGTGTGTGCGTTTTGGGCTGGCGTTAGAAATGAAGGCAAACAAATTAAATTTACATAATTAAGTGTCAGCATATTTATTTTTTCTACTGTATTTGGCTTAGCGGTGTTGATTCTGAAACTTATATGGCCAGCTCGCAGCAGTGATATGTTTATGCTTTCGTGGGTGTGGCTTGGTGGCAAGCTCACATGTGTGATTGTTAGTATTGGGCCTTGGGTTTAGTCAGCTGCAGTTTTGTACGTTTGAATTTATATAAAATTTATTATTACATTTTTTTCAAACATTTGATTTTTCAAACGCTTTTTTGCCTCATGGCCTGCCACATCATTATTCAAATTGATTGTTACAAGTCAATCAATATCTGTTTAATTTATTCTACACTTGTAAGCTGATAGACATGCATTTCCAATTATGCAACTGCGCGTAAAAAATTTACAAACGGCTTTAATTAACATATTTTTTTTTATTTTTATAGCATTACCTTTGCATGTACATTTAAATGGCATATCAGATAACGCTCGGCAGCTAAGTGCAAAAAATGTCGACAAAAAATATTATAAACAAGAAAAAATTGTGAATAATACCATTAACAAATACAAAAGATTCCTTACAATAACTTTGAACGGTCCCTACCATACATGATAGTTATATGTTATAGTGACACGATCAGAATAATTTCTCCGTAAGTTACTTGACTGCCCTAAATACTATGGCATCCCGAATTTCGTGAAGATATCTCGTTAAATGAAAAAATCATCAGTCGTCGCTGGCTTTTTGGCATAGGCCATAGACTTGATGTAGCCCCACAGGAAATAGTCTAACGACGTCAAATCACACGACCGAGGTGGTCAATTGAATGGGTTATTTTGGGTCTTATTGACGAAGCCATTCAGCCAAAAACAAGCCTCTTCGCTGACCATGATTTTTCGATGAAAATCCGGATCAGTTGCTGTTCATCCCAATTCACGAACATGCGACGATTCTGGTGGTCAAGCAGCTTCAGTTCTTGCGTCAATTTGACTATATAAAGATGTAGGCCAAGATCTTTTCGCAAAATTCGCCACAACGACGTCACAGAGATGCTCAACGCTTGAAAACGACGTGTGAGAGACTGTTTTGGGGCTTCCTCAACTGATGCGCTAGCGGTAGCAGTATTCTCGACACTACGGACAGTTTTTTGTCTCGTTAGCACGAGAACATGCTGTACTATGCCTGTGGATTAAAATTTTTCAACTAGACACTCAATTTTTGATCTGGCAGGACGATTATGACGACCATAAACTGAACGTAGCGACCTTAAAGTTGAGACCACCAACTAATAATTTCGACTCGTTAGATCGTATATCTTTCTATGATGAAATTTCATACCTTATTGAAGAGAATTGTCAAAAATACGACGTCTTTTGCTGTCCCTATCGGTCTACGCTTGCAGCGTCCCTATTGAAAAACCCGTTATGTATACTTTATATTTCTGAGGTTTCCTTCTAGTCGTTATAAACTTCGTGGCAAACTTAATATGCCCCGTTTAGGGTATAAATATATCAACATATCGCATAGACAGACGGATTATATTTAAAAAAATTATATTTACGCATTTTTTAATCAACAGTCAAACAGTGATCACGTTACGAAAGCAAAATTTTTTCCATTCACATTTAATTGGCTGCTAGTTGTTGTTGTTTTTTAGAATTCTATTTTGCAGGTTTTTTCACTTAAAATGTTATGCATAATCCCCGTTATCGCAACTTTGGCTTACAAGCATATTAAACTCAAGCTTTTTGTTGTCACAATTGATTGATGATGCCAGGCTGCAACCTGCTGACTTAGTATTGCCTACTTTTGGGCTGACTTTTTGGCAGGGTTGCATATTTCGCAAAACTTTTGTTGTAACGACCACCTTTGACCTATGACCTGCCGTAGTCAGCACACCACGTTCTCCATCACTTGGTCTAACAAATATTTGCCTGTCTGCCAGGTCCTTCTGCGCCTGCAGATATGTTATTGTTAATGGCAATGTTCTTAGGTCGCCCACCTATTGTGCCAGCAGAGATTTTGGGCGCTAGACGACAATCAAAGTGAAGACAAATGATTTTCTGAGATGTCAAAAGTGCGTACATTGTTAATGTTGTTGTACAATATATGACCTACCGGCTTTTGATGGCTTAATTCTTGGCGCAGAAGACATTAAGTTAAATGGTGCGTCAATCAAATTATAAAAGTTATAGTTTTGCTCAATTTCATAACTTTTTTCATAACCTCTCCGCCAGGCCTCTTATATAAGTTTAGTTTTTTATTTCAAAATCCAGTCATATCCCCGTTATTATATTCTAAAATGTTGAGAGTTTTCTACAAGAAGGAAAGAGCTCCACCACTACTTGTACTGGGTGTTTTGTTGTAAATTTATTAACGAGTTTATGAATATATTCCGTCACTTCCAGGAATGTATTTTTTCGAGTTTATAACTGGCTTCTGCCTTCCTGTTTGCTATACGCTCTCTGGTGACTCATTAACGACTTTTCTCTTAAATAAAATCAGCTTTGACTTGAATCAGTTCTGGTGATGCCTCTAAGGCAGCATCGCTACGGCGTCCGTGATCCTGAGCCCGTTTATGATCTCAGGTTGACTCCCTTCAGTACCGAAATCAGTAACACTGAGCACATTTATAATCTCAGGTTCACTCCTTTTAGTGCAGACTCACTGGGTCTTTTTATGATCTTAGATTGGCTCCGTTTAGTGTAAAAGATGTTACTTTCTCTAACCTCCTTTGTTTTTTTTTTACTAAAATTGTGCGAGAAAATGGTTTCTCATAAATTTGCTGACTTCCCTGATTAGAACTTGAGAACAGTTCATTTTATCTTCCTCTCGCTCCTTCTCTCTCTACCTCTTCATCTCATGTTTTTACACAATGTAGAATATCTTAAATCAGTTGAGAATTTAAACTGTGTATCAATGAACGAAGGTTTTGAATCATATTCTTTAAATTCTCGAGAATTCCAAATATTTCCTCTACTTTTCATACAAAAATTTAATGCCCACAGTTCACTCGCGGTTTCTGCAACGCGGCGCTAATACGACACTAATGTCTCCTCCTGATTTATGTAAGGTGCAAGTACTGTACAGCGACCGGAGCGAAATAAAATCGCATAATTTGAAAGAAATTAAAAGAAAGCAGCTACAAACGCGAAAACGACGCAAACGGAAAGCATAAAAATATAATCATAAACAAAACCAGATTTATGCACATATGTATTTGTGTGTGTGTGTGGGCGCTGAGCGGCAGACCACAGAATATACAAGCATAAACAACGGAGCGAATAAAAAACAAGCAGAAGAAGGTGGAAATAAACAAAAAATGTGCAGCACAAATGGTTACGTGGCATGCCACAAGCACAGTGTGGCAGCGAATGAAAGCGAACGGGAATAAAAGCAGCAAGCTGCCACACAGTGCCTTTGTGTACATAAAATACCGATGTACAAACACACGTAACCTCGTATGAAAGACATGAAAGGAGAAAGGCGAACAAGCTGCGAAGAGGAGGTGGGCGTGTAGCACACAAGTTTGCTTAACGAGTGTTGCAAATGGTAGCGGGGATTTAAGGACATGCCACAGCTAAAGTGGGCGGTGAAGAAGGTAACGTAGGTGCAATATAAAATTCGGGTGGCATGTGGGTCGCACAGTTGTTGCTGAAGGTTGGCGCTCCGTTGGATACGGCCGCTTAAGACAGAGCAGCGGCGTAGCGGTGTGTGGGTTGTGGACCATTTGCCACCCTTGAGTGAAGGTCTACTAGCATGTTGTCTGACAGGTGGCAGCAGTAGTCGCGAAGGTAGCGTGATTTATGCACGGTAGTTCGTCGTCGGGTGCACACGGATTGGTTGCAATGAAGCTCAGCGCTGTGGTGCACCAAATAAATGCTATAGATATGCACCGCAGTGACACACGGTCGCAATCTGTGTGGCAAGTGTGGCTTCCGCACGGAGAAGTAGTCACAAACAGTTTGGCATGTGTATAAATTTAAAGAGTGCATATCCTATCGTGTTTATTGATGGTTGCAACACAAGCGAAATTTAGCGCTCTCCAATGAAACTTGAATTTTAGCTTATTCTTTAATACAGGGTTCGTCCGGAAAGTAGAAGACAGAAGTTTCTTTAGCAAGAAGTGGTGTGTTCCGGTAGCACCAGGCCATTGTGGAGAGTCGGGAAGAGGTCGCTGATGAAGAGCGGAAGAATAAGCGAATCCAAAATGAAAACGATGCTGATTATATTTTTGGACATCAAAACCGTCCATCATGAATTTGTACCTCCTGGACAAACCGTCAACGGCAAGTTTTACGTGGAAGTCCACAAGAGACTCAAACGAAGGGTCAATCGAGTCCGACAAGACATCGCATCTTATTGGAAGTTGCACCAAGGCCGGCATCCCATCGCTTCCGCATCAGCCTTACAGCCCAGATGTGGCCTCCCGGACTTTTTTTTTGTTTCCTTACCTGAAAAGGCCGATGAAAGGCAAGCATTTTGAGTCGACAGAGGGGATCCAAGAAGCATGCACCTCGGCTCTCAAGGCTATTCCGGAGAAAGCCTTCTGTGACGCCTTCAAAGCTTGGAAATTGCGCTAGCTGCGCTGCATCGACGCAGAAGGAGCCTATTTTGAAGAGTTTTAAAGATTTGTAACGATTGTTTCGATAAAATTCTTAGAATCGACTCGGTCCTATTACTTTCCGGACAAACTCTGTAACTTCTTCTGCTAAGCTTGTTAGTTTGAAGGCTTTGAAAAATTGGATTCTTGCGTTCTTTAAGTGGTTAATGTGATTCAGTGAAATGAACACATCCTTTATTTGGTTGATTTTTCCAACGAAAAGCCTTCGTTTGCTCCCATAGTTCTTGATTCGAAGACGACGTTACCTAATTGGAAAACTTTATATATGTAACTTAAGTTGAGGTCCGAAGTAGCCATTTCAAAACAGTTTAGGTACAGTTGATAAAGTTTGCAAATAAAACCGAAAATGAAATTCTTCCAACTCATGAGCAAATACAATTCCATATCGCTGAAGAAGCCAGCGCCATTTGTAAGTGCCGCCCCCACTAATGGCATTTGCGCTTTGTAGTTGTAAACATAAATTGCATGGCAACAAAAGCACAGCAAATCAAGCCAATGTTGTGGAGATTAAGAAAATAAATTCGTATTTGTGTTGTTGTTATTCATTCTGCTTGCACTCGCTGCCACTGTAAACAATGCTGCCTTTGTTTGCCACTACAAACGTATATAATATTTCAATGGAGCACACGGTTGTGTGTGTGTGTGTTTGTGTGGCACGCGACACACTTATTCACGTTACCGACGTCATCGGCAATCGTAAAATGAGGTTGTGCACCACGACTGTTGCATGCCACATCATATTCGCTGCGATTGGGTGCAGTTGCCACACTGTCCTGTCTCACTTCGGCTTGCATTCGCCTAGTTTTGGGTCGCTGTCGTTCTGACGTCATTGATAAGCGGTGCTGGCTGGTTATTTTGTAGCGCAAGTGGGCCAGTGGAGGTCGCCCGAAGCACGAATGCATGTTGCACTGCTACCTCGCCGTGCCCATCGCTTGCTGTGTTAATGTATTGTGTGTGTGTGTGTGTGTGTTTATTTTTCCATAAACCACTTATGCTCGCTTTTTGATGAGTAATGAGCTCTGACTCGGTGGCAATAATAGTTGATTATGTTGCAGGCACTGACGGCGGCGCCGAGGGCAGCAACGGCGCACGAGTCCGTTGAAAAATGCTTCGGATTAACAAAATGACACAGTGGAGATTGCGAAATTTATCGGTTTTTGGCAAGTGTACAAAATGCTAAAATTAGCTGCGCTTTTGATTGGCGTACAAATTGATGTGCTGCCATAAGCTTTGCGGAAATTTATGCAAACAGTTAGTCATGATGGCTGTGGTTAAGTTTCCGAATGGCCGCAGATATGATGGAATGAAAGCTAAGTGGTTTTAGAAGCCGTTGAAGCTATAAATTACAGCAGCTCGTTGAGTACAGCCGTGCGTATGAGCAACATGTTCATGTCATTTTTGAAGCTGCACCAGCGTGTCTGCTCAGTTTGTTCGAAAGCGATTTGAAGCAGATTGAATGCGTTTTGTTTGATCATTCAATCTGACCGGTTTTTTTGCTTCTCGTCAACATAATAACACATATCGGTACAATGAAGAAGAAGGTGCTAAGACTATTCCACTTGCCTTTTTCCATACAGTTTTTGCAGCAAGTGTCCAGTAAGCTTTCCAATCTTAACGTAGCTGTTAAAACCCCCACAACTTGCGAGAGGTCAAAAGGAACTTCCTACAGCACATCAACCGATAGAAACCCAGCACCGTCCAAGCTCTCGAGAAGCCCAGCTATCCAGTATTCGAACACACGATGATAGAGTCGTTCCCATTCTACCAAAGCGGCAATCTTGAATACACGGTTAGTCAGCTCAATGCTGGTATCGCCATACGTAAAGAAGCTCACTATCCCTCTCCGCCAACGGCTTCTAAGCCCCAGCTCGAAGCTGATATGGGGGCAGAGAAAATGCCGCCAGGGTTTGGCTTTTCGATTCTATGATCCAAAAGATCCAGTATAAGTCAGAACAAGTGAGGATTTCCTCATTCCAAAGGCTTCATAGAACAATTAGTTACTATGCTGAGATACCCTTCAGTCCACCATAAACAAGTCTTTTCAAATCTAATTGTGAAAGAGTTTTCAGGCATCTAATGAAATTTGAATCAACACTTAATTACATCAAGTCATAAACAAACTTCAGCGTTTTTATTAGCCAAAAGAAGATGGCGCCTTCATTCACACATTCATATTCGAAATTACATACCAACATAAAGAAGTGCAAATTCACTTTTCAACTATTCGCATGCTCATAGTTAGATATGCGCGTCCGTTTGCGCCCGCAGACCTTGTTCATTGCCGTGCTATGCATGTGTACCGTTATTGCAAGGTGTGCGCTTGTCAGCAGTCAATACCTGACGTTGATCGATGAATTGCCGCAATGTGTGCTCTGCTGTGTGGCAGCGAGTGGTAATGTGGCAAATTGTGAGGCATGCAAAGCAACGGCAAACAAAGATGAAAATATGCGAATACAGCGAAACGCACACAGCTGCAATGTGCAAAAGTCAAATCACGTTTGCAGTGGCAGTACTGATGAGTTGGACTTGTCGCTCATAGCTGAGTGCGAAGATATGTTTGTCGAGTCTGGCTATTTACCAAACACCACGCTGACATCGAATTCCCGGTTAAACGTGATTTTCTCACCTTAATGGAGCTAAGCTAAGTTGTGTGATTGGTCCCACAATATTAGTGGTACATTTGTGAAGCCGACTAATGTAGCGCCAATTGCAATGGACGTAAAAGCGTAGACCATCCTGGAGCAGCTCATAGTGGATGATTCATTTCCAATCCCACCAACCACATCATTATCGTATTTGATCCACTTTTCGTCTTACTTCTACCATTCGCTTCAGAAATGGTTCGATTTCATTTCGTTTCAGCAAAGAATCGCAGATGTTAATTCGATCCATTAAATTTTTCACAGACAATTCATGTGGTACCCAAACATCGAGTTTCTTCTTATAGCCAGCCTTTTTTAAATGGTTCAAAACCGTTTGATGATGAATGTTAAGCTCCTTAGTGATGTAATGGCTACTTATGTGACGGTCTTGGCAATTTCTCCCAATCTTTTCCACATCTATTGACAAAATACGAAAAGACTTTTTCGACTACACAATGTAATAGTTATGAATGTCAGACCAGAAAGAGAATGCCAATGCTTTCAATGATCAATACTTCTTTCTTTGATCTGGAATTTCGCTTATTTTAAAGAAGAAAACATTGTTTACATCTACTCAAATTCCTCAAGATTGTCAAACGTCATTTTAGAGGCTTCAAAGTATCGATATGTGAAGAGCCTTTTTATTTACGCCAGAGCCTTTAACTACCACACCAAAGCCACAAATGTAGCCCTGGAATGACAATAAACACCCACACAAACAGTTAGACGCACATATACACATAAAATATGTTCGGGTTAACCTTTGAGATCGCTCAGCAACACTCATAATCGGAAATTTGTACACACAAATGCGTAGCACGCGCAAATCTCCGAAAATTATGCAATGCAAATTTGTTGGCAATAATTGGTTGCTAAGCGTTCCACTCGCACACATGTCAAGAGTGTGGATTTCACAGTGAGCATCAATCAAAAACTGTAAATTCGGTGAGATGCGCCAGTGTTGGTAGACGTTACGAGCACGTGTGGGCCGCTGCATACGTTCATTGCTGTATGTGTGTGTGCGTAAGAATAATGACACTTGTAGTGTTTCCACAGCATGGGCGCGCCTGTGGAGAGGGGTCGGGGGGTGTGGAAACTGACTTGGTGGCTTTGCTTAATATTTGTAAAGCACAAGCAACGGTATATTTCACCCAACAATGTATTTCCGTGCACATATGGATGCGTTAGTGTGTGTTGGTCGCCCATGCTTGTGTTTGTTTATGTAACTTGCGCTTCTGTTTGCTTAAGTGGCTCTGTAATACACAGCTCGGGCATAACAAGCACGCGTGCGGCCGCAACAACTGCAAGCCAGCACCTCGGCGGCGGTGTGTTGGTGTGGCGGCGTGCGTGTTTGTAGCTGCTTGTAACCACAACAATTTAAGTCATTGTGTAAAAGCATAGTTGAATTTCGTCCGCTTAGCAAATGCAATACAACTTAATCCAATTTGCTGATGATAACACTAAGTGTTGCAATGTTGCAAGTTACTTATAAACACTTGTAAATTTGTGCATTTACCGTTAGTCAAGGTGAGCGACAGACACTAAATGCAGCGTTTGTAAATTTGTAAAAAAAAACTGCTGAAGGCAACAACATTTTGAGAAATAACTGTACAGAGTAATGAAATAAAGGCGGAGCGAGCTGCTGGAGCTGAGCTTGCTTTACGCCAAAGGCAGCGGAGTCTACGAATTTGGCATGATAACTGATCTACAAACATCCACAAGCTCACTTAGGCCACTCCGAACCCTTTTGATGAAGCTAAACCCCAAACACAGGCTCTAAAGTAGTTAACTTCCAACTAGTTGTAGCCTCTCAGTTCCTCAGCTTTAGTTTTTCAGTGAACGGTGCTTCTAGGCTACAGCACAGTACAATTCAAGTATCGGGCCTTAAATTAGTGCTGTTGTAAAGCCACTTGGACGCACCTTATCCTAAATAATTGTATAACTAGCGCAGCACCGAAATTGCTGGAGCGCTTCTCAGCTTTTTAAAGTTCCAGCGTTCTCCGCTCAAGCGTAAATTGTTTCCCGTTGACTTCCTTCCAATCTATTTCTAGATTTGAAATGTGAAACTTTACGCAAATATAACAAACGCCTGGCAGCTGCGCAACTTTCAAACCCACAAAGCAAATGCCAGCCTGCCGCACGCATAACTCTTCGCATTTCTTACTATTTTTGCGCTCACAATTTGCTTGCCACATTTGTATTTCGCTTAACCGCAAAAGTTGTAAAAGTTTTATTCTTAAATTTTAGGCCGCAAGCGCTTCGTACTCTTCCCTCGGCACTTGGGCGTGCTGAATTTCCGCTGCCAATCTCTCTCGCAGTTTGTTGCATACTTGCAGGCGCTTGTCGATGGCAGCAAATCGTGAGTTGTGCCCATTTCTTGCTACAAATTTAGCCAAGTGGAAATAAATTTGCAAGAAAAGTTTTTCTCAAATGAAAAGCTTTGCAGCAAATGCTCCAACGCATTTTTCGTGCGCAGCGCGGCGTGTTTGCGGTTTGCGGGCAGCCAAGCGCCGTGTGGTAGACTTGCACACATACGTGACGCTCGCCGAAAGTTTACTAAGTATTTTTGAAAAGTTTTATCTAATATTTGCTAGAAAAACATTTCTTTACTTCAGATGACTATGTTACAAGGCAAATATTTGTTTAGCGTCTACGCAAATTGTGTTGCTTGTCAGATATATGCGGAAGTCGTGGAAAGTTTATATTTGTGCTTGGCGTAGTCATGGTCTAGGAAGGAAATTTCCGACGCCCCTAATTTTTTCGCGGTTTTCGATTTCCCACGAATTGTTTATGGACCTAGTATAATGTCAGTTTTACTATAGATTCCTTCTTGTTTTCTCAAATCAATTTCAAACAGTTGTTTGCTTCGCGTAATATTTCCAGCGTTTTTGCGTTTATCATACCTTTGAATGATTACGAGCTGATCATTCAACGTTCTTTAGATTACCAGCAGTAGTGACTTTAAGTCATGACTGTCGAGTCTGGACAGGCTATCACTTGGAAAATCATGTGATATGTACCTTATTAGAAAACCTCGCAAGATCCCAGACTACAGATTAGGATCTAGCCGCAATTCTTGCAGTCATTTGTTGTACTAACAAAAGAGCCTAAGTGTCCATAGGCTCCTTTGTCGCTCTCCTTCCCATTGCCATCTTCCTTCTTTGTTTCCCTCAGCATTTTCGGCCTTTAGCTCGCAACAAGCTCTCCCTATAGCACCGTGGGTTATTCGACGTTCTCATTTTCAAATATTTAAGCTACAGTGGTGGCAAAATACATGCGGACATACTTGATCTCAATCTTTTACGTCTTTATATCTAAGGAATACTGCTACCGTTAGTTTAAGATCAACAATTCTGTCCTCCAAATTCAAATTGAAGTTGGATTTGTATGTAAAAGCGATCACGAAACCATTTGAAAATAGTTTATAGCTATTACTTAACCCTTTTTGAAACGAGTTTTCTAACCGTGAGCTATTTTTGAAATTGTTCTGTTCGATCTGTATTTGAAAAAGATGTTTATATATGAATTGTTTTGACTTTTAACATAACCAAATAAAAAGTACCCTATGTCCGCCTCGTGTTTCTAAGCTACCTAAGCAATTTTCATACAAATCGGTTGAGCCGTTCTTGAGTTATAAATATATACATATATTGCAACATCGACGGTGATTTTGGCAAGAAAAAGCCTCCGTTAAGACCTTCAACAGGACTAAAGAAATACCTATGCAATTTTTCACGTCTTTCCGCGCTATACTTTGGGCGTTCTAAGGATTAAAATTTACACTTAATCGCTTTTAATGACGTTAATTAGAGTTAAGCGGATTTGTTGGCTTTGACCTAGCTAAGTGAAGACTTAAACCAAGCGGTCAGGTTCTTATCCAAAGCTATTTCATTAATGAACCCAAATGATTTAATTGGAGTTTCGCTCTTAACTCTCAGAAGATATGAAACAAAATATATAAAAAAAAAATTTCTTTGAAGTTTTTTGCCAGCTCTTCATCACCACATGCTCTAGCCTATCATTATCGTCGTTCATCTTTTTGCTGAGACAGATTGGCAAACGCGTTGATTCACGCCACAAGAGCTCAGAACCGCTAAATTTACGGTAAGATATTACACAGAGAATCAAGGCGAAATAGCTTAACTTATGACGCACACGCTTTAACTCGGTGCAAATATGCGAAAGCAGCAACAACAACTTAGGTGCGAACAAGCGCCTTTGACTGCTGAAACGCTCGCTGCAAAAATGAAACCATACTGACTTGCACACACACGCATTGATTTGCAAACAGACCGTCTTGCCGGTGCTCGAAGAAGCGCCTCAAACAAGTATTTCCCACGCTTCAAACTGCCGTTAGTGCTGCTCTTTAGCATGCGACGCTTATCAGCAGCGAAATTTATGCTTCTTAGCATATTTTTCCATTTTTTCTTAAACTCAGCTCTGCTTGTTAAAGGCTGTTGCATGCTTTGGCGCAGGCAATCTGCCACATGCCGCAAACGCTGCTCTGTCAACAGCTCACATGCTTACAACAACAACGTGCCACATGCGTGCTTACTTAGTATGATAGCCTTGCCACAACAAGAATTTCCTTCTTCCTTGATTCTTTTTGGTTCTTGATTTACTTTTCTTTACACAAACGCACTTTTCTTTACGCTCGCAAAACATCAAACCTCTGCGTGTGCACATAAAAAGTGCGCAAACTTAATCACACGCTCACAAATACACACACGCGTTCACGCAAAATGCCTTGTTTGTGCTTTTTCTGCCTTCACACGGAAATTCCCTGTGCGGCGTTTGCTGTGTTCAATCGCGAAGCGTGTGTGTTGGCTATTTATGTACGGCAAATAACTGTATTTTTGCCGCAATCTAAAAAACATAACGCACATGTATATGTGTGGCTTCATATAGTCAAAGTGTGTGTGGCAAAGAATTGCGCGCCTCAAACGCAAAAATCTAAAAGTCTGTTATGTTTCTATTGAGAACGTTGCGCTGTGTGATTTTCTTCTTCCTTCTTTGGTGGCGTATCGCACTGCTTTCTTGGAACTTTTTGCTTATTAGCTTGTTTATGAAGGAGAGTTCTCGTGTTGCCCACTTTTAGGCGTTTAAAGCAAATTGAAATTGATGCTAACGAAGACTTTAACAACTTTTCTGAGACATAATGGATGATATTCTTTTTAAAGGAAGTTGGAAATGAAATTACAGCAAAAGTAGGGAAGGACTAGAAGTCTTTGCAAGCAGTAGCTTACAGAAAGGGGAACCAAAGTGATTCGGTCTTGAAAAAACAGATTCAACAGTGAAACATTGCACAAATTTATAAACGCCTTATCTGCCCAAAGGGGTTGAAAGTGAAGCAAATGGAAGAAAACATTTAAAATGATGACGATTTAAAGCGCTCTCTACTGGCTATAAGTAATATAAAGAGTCTCGAGTGCGAAAAATTTAATGGAGCGAATTAACATCTGCGATTCTTTGCTGAAACGAAATGAAATGGAACCATTTCTAAAGCGATTGGTAACAGGAGACGAAAAGTGGATCAAATACGGCAATAATGTGTGAAGAAGTTTGATTAAAAATACGAAAAGACTTTTTCGACTACCATATAGTAGTGGACTTCATCAGATATGCATACGATTTGGGTTAAATATGATGTAATCCGATGTTCTGAAAACTTTACTTCAGTGCTGAAGAAAGAAGGGGAGCTGCTCTGCTTTGAAAATATCGACTTCTAGTATATTCCTCTCTATCTTCCAAAGTTCGAGCTCTTTTGCAGTTTGGACTACTCCTGAAATCTTGTTGGTCTATGAAGCTTTCTCATATAACGGCGTGCTCACATAATCCTTCAGCAGCCACCTTTGTTCTATTTGCAACAGCAAATCTTCATTACTTAACCTCATATTGTTAAAACGGTGTCATATGTGTTGCTACAACAAGCTTTCAATTTAATATCAATTAGTGTTGAGATTTAACTACAACCGTGTTATTCCCCTCCCACATCTCCGGCTCCAACTCGGCGCAATAAAATTTAATTCGTTGCAAATAACTACAAATAAATGCGGCTATAAATTTCAATTAAACGTCTGTGTGGGTGTATGTGTGAGCTTTACACGCCTGCTGTCATTAATTGCATTTCTTGCTGTACTGTGTTGCATGCAACAGCACATTTGCTACCACTGTACACTGCTGTCCGATCCCCTGCGTCCACATATA